>NW_024717620.1:1721438-1790314 GCF_018991925.1 Homarus americanus | reverse complement strand
CACTCCAGCTGACATACAAATGTAAACAAAACCCCACATGAGACACCTTCAAATGTCATAACACTGCTTTATACCTGATACCACAATGCAAACCCTGAACAGATGCATAATGTAATACTATTTACGTGTTAGAAGAAGCGTTCGCATACTGTATTATAGAGATGTATTTCAAGTGACTTCTAATCCACAACAAAGTGTGTGTGTTATGGATATTAATTCGAAATATTAATCAAATCCAGGTATTCAGTACAGGTAGATTAATTAATTCACAGATGGTGACAGTATACTAAAGGTGTTTGAACGTGTTAACAAAACTCTATTGATACAAATCTAGAATAAAATGTACAGGTATGGAGATCAATTAGAAGATTACACACCCCGACTTTTTTCACCTGAAGATAACAACACACAGGGGTAAGGTATGATTAACCCAAATCCCAATCCCAACGTAACTTAACCTAACGCAACCAAATCTAACAAGGTGTCAAGAGACTTCAAGAACCTGAACTGAGCCAAATTGTCCATCTGACCAGCAGTAAACGTTCAAATACATTTTCTCATTGGGGGAGCTGTCCAAGCTGCTCAAGACCTCCCTCCCTCCCTCACACCTCTCCCTCCCTCCCTCCTCCCCTCCCTCACACCTCCCCTCCCTCCTCTCCCTCCCTCCTCACACCTCTCCCTCCTCCCTCCCTCTCACACCTTCTCCTCCCTCCCTCCCTCCCTCACACCTCTCCCCTCCCTCCTCCTCTCACCCTCTCCCTCTCCTCCCTCCCTCCCTCACACTTCTCCTCCTCCCTCCTCCTCCCTCACACCCTCCTCCCTCCCTCCCTCTCTTTTACACCTTCTCCTCCTCCCTCCTCACACTCCTTTCCTCCCTTCTCCCTCCCTCCTCCCTCCCCTCCCTCCCTCCCTCCCCTCACACCTCTCCCTCCCTCCCCTCCTCACCCTCTCCTCCTCCCTCCTCCCTCCCTCACACCTCTCCCTCCCTCCCTCCCTCCCTCACACCTCCCTCCCTCCCTCCCTCACACCTCTCCCTCCCTCCCTCCCTCCCTCACACCCTCCCTCCCTCTCCCTCCTCCCTCCCCTCACACCTCTCCCTCCCTCCTTCTCCCTCCCCTCACACTCTCCTCCCTCCCCCTCACACCTCTCCCTCCCTCCCTCCCTCCTCTCACACACCTCTCCCTCCCCCTCCCTCCCTCACACCCCTCCTCCCTCCCTCTCCCTCCCTCCCTCCCTCACACCTCCCCCTCCCTCCCCCTCCCTCCCTCACACCTCTCTCCCTCCCCTCACACCTCTCCCTCCTCCCTCTCCCTCCTCCCTCCCTCACACCTCTCCCTCCCTCCTCCCTTACCCTCCTCCTCACACCTCCCTCCCTCCCTCCCTCACACCTTTCTCCCTCCTCCCTCACACCTTCTCCCCTCACACCTCTCTCCTTCTCACACCTTTTACTTCCTCCCTGCAACTCTCTCCCTCGTGAACTCTCCTCCCTCCTCACACATCTCTCCTCCCTACACATCTCCCTCCTCCCTCACACATCTCCTCCTCCCCACACACATCTCCCTCCCTTTCACACCTTGTATCTCCCTTCCTCACACTTCTCCCTCCTTCTCACATTACCTCCCTTCCTCACAAGATCTCCCCTACCTACCTCCCTCCTCACACCTCTCCCTCCCTTCTTACATCTCCTTCCTCCTCATACATCTCTCCCTCCCTTTTTTTCCTCACACCTCTCCCTTCCTTCTCACATCCTCCTTCCTCACACCTTTTTCCTCCCTCCCTCACACCTCTCCCTACCTACCTCCCTCCCTCACACCTCTCCATCCCTCCCTCATACCTCTCCCTCCCTCACACTTCCCTCTCCCTCGGCTCCCCATGAGAATACCTGTTTATTCAGTGCCATAATATCCTGACAACGAGGGTTAATTATTATGACCCTTTGTAAACCCTACTCTGTAATCCTTTGCGCTACCGCTCACAGGATAGGTGTGGGTGCATTAAGTAACCGCCTGTAAGCGGCAAAATCATCTCCTACACCTCACTCCCACCTCCACTCTCACACCTCACTCTCTCCACCTCCTCCTACACCTCACTCTCACCTCCTCCCCTCCTCCCTCCTCCTCCTTACCTCCTCCCTCCCTCCTCCCACCCCTCACTCCACCTCCTCCCCCTCCCTCCCTCCCCTCCCTCCTCACCTCCCTCCCCACCTCCTCCCCTCCACCTCCCTCCCTTACCTCACCCCCTCCTCCTCTCCCCCTCTCCCCTCCTCCTCCCTACACCCCTCTCTCACCTCCTCCCACCTCCCACCTCCCTCCTACCTAACTCCCCTCACCTCCTCCCATCACCTCCTCCCCACCTCCTCCCCCACCTCCCACCTCCTCCCTCCCACCTCCTCCCCACCACCTCCCACCTCCTCCCCTACACCTCCTCCCCACACCTCCCTCCCTCCCCTCCTCCCACACCTCTCCCCTCCCCCACCTCTCCTCCTACACCTCCTCCCCTCACCTCCCTCCCTCACCTCCTCCCTACACCTCCCACACCCCACCTCCTCCCTCACCTCCCCCACCCTCTCCACCTCCTCCCTCACCTCCTCCCTCCTCACCCACCTCCTCCCACCTCCTCCTACCTCCCTCCTACACCTCCACCCCTACACCTCCTCCTTCACTTCCTCCCCCCTCACTCCGTCACCTCACTCCCTCCACCTCCTCCCCCTCCTCCTCCCTCACCTCACCTCCCCCCTGCTCCTCACCTCCTCCAATCACCTCCTCCCTCACCTCCTCCCCTCACCTCCTCCCTCACCTCCTCCCACCTCCCACCTCCCTCCCCTCCCCTCCTCCCCACCCTCCCCCTCCTCCCTCACCTCCTCCCCACCTCCCACCCCTCCCTCCCTCACCTCCCTCCACCTCCCTCCTCCCTCCCCCCTCCCCACCTTACTCCCTCACCTCACTCCCCTCCCCTCCTCCCCTCACCCCCCACACCTCCACCTCACTCCCCCACCTCCACACCCTCACCTCCCACACCCACACCTCCTCTCCTTACTCCGCTCCACCTCCCACCCCTCACCTCCTCCCCCTCCCCTCCTCCACCTCCACATCCTCCCACCTCACCCCTCACCTCCTCCCACCCTCACCTCCACCCACCTCACACCCTCACCTCCACACCCCTCACACTCTCCACCTTACTACCTCCCTCCTCCTCACTACCTCCTACCTCCCTCCCACACCTCACCCTCCACACCCTCACCTCCCACCCTCACCTCCTCCCACCCTCACCCCTCCTCCCACCTCACACCCCTCACCCTCACACCCACACCTCCCTCTCCCCTCACTCCCCTCCCACCTCCCTCCCCACCTCCACACCCCCTCCTCCCTCACCTCCCCCTCACCTCCCTCCCCCTCCTCCCCTCACCTCACACCCCCCCTCACCTCCCACCCCTCTCTACACCTCCCTCCTCCTCACCCCTACACCTCCTCCCCTTCCCTTCCTCCCCCACCTCCTCCCGTCACCTCCTCCCTCACCTCCTCCCCTCCTCCCCTCTCCCCACACCCTCCCACCTCCCCTCCTCCTCACCTCCTCCCTCACCTCCACCCACCTCCTCCCACCTCCTCCTACACCTCCTCCACACCTCACCCCTACACCTCCTCCTTCCTTCACTCCCCACACCTCCCCCTACCTCCTCCTTCACTTCCTCCCACACCTCTCCTCCTCACCTCACCTCCTCCTCACCTCCTCCCTCCTCCTCCTCACCTCCACCCCACCTCCTCCCCTCCTCCTACACCTCCCTCCCCTACACCTCACCCCTACACCTCCTCCTTCCTCCCCCCACCTCCTCCCTCCCCTCCTCCCTCACCTCCACACCCCACACCTCCTCCCCACACCTCCTCCCCTCACCTCCTCCAATCCACCTCCTCCCCTCCCACCTCCCTCCCCTCCCACCCCTCCTCCCTCCCCTCCTCCCCACCTCCACCTCCCCTCCCTCACCTCCCTCCCCTCCCCTCCTCCCCTCCCTCCTCCCACACCTCACCTCCTCCCCTCCCTCCCACCTACTCCTCACCTCACTCCCCTCACCTCACCCCCACCTCCACCTCACTCCTCCTCCCCTCACCTCCCCCACCTCACCTCTCACCTCCCACCCCACCTCACCCCCTCCTCCTCCCACTCACTCCCACCTCCACCCCCTTCCCTCCCCTCACCTCCTCCCACACCTCACACCCCTCACCTCACCCACCTCACCTCTCCTACCTCACCTCCTCCCCTCCTTCTCCTACACCTCCCTCCTACACCTCCCCCCCACACCTCCCACCCTCACCTCCCACCCCTCACCTCCCACACCCCTCCCCTCCCTCTCCCTCCCTCCCTTACCTCTCCCCTCCCTCACCACCTCACCTCATCTCTTCCTCACTCCCCCTCCTCCCACTCCCTCCTCATCCCTCCTCACCCCTCTCACCTCCCTCCCCTCACCTCCCTCCTCCCTCACTCCCTCCACCCTCCTTCACCTCTCCACACCCCACCTCCCACACCCCTCCCCTCACCCCACCTTCCTCCACCTCCTCCTCCTCCACCTCCTCCACACTCTCCTCACCTCTCCTCCCCTCACCTCCTCCCACCCTAACTCCCTCACCTCACTCCCTCCCCTCCTCCCCTCACCCCACCTCCCACCTCCACCCCCACCTCCCACCTCACCTCCCACCCCACCTCCTCCCTCACCTCCCACCCCTCCCCCTCCTCCCCACACCTCCTCCTCCCCTCACCTCCTCCCCACCTCCCTCCTCCCCTCACCTCCCTCCCACACTCTCCTCACCTCCTCTCCCCTCCCACCCCTCCCTCCCCACACCTCACCCCCCCACACCTCCTCCTCACCCCTCCCCCCCCTCACCTCCCCCCTTCCCTCCCCCACCCCTCCCTCCCTCACCTCCTCCCTCACCCCTCACTCCCTCACCTCCTCCCCTCACCTCCCACCCCCACCTCCTCCCTCACCTCCTCCCCTCACCTCCTCCCTCCCCTCCTCCTCCCCTCCCACCCCCCTTCACTCCCCTCACCTCCACACCCCTCTCCTCACCTCACACCCACACCTCCACTCCTCACCTCACACCCCTCACCTCCACCACTTCACTCCTCACCTCCCACCCCTCTCCCTCACCTCCTCCTTCACCTCCTCCCACCTCCCTCCCCTCTCCTCCTTCACCTCACCCCACCTCCACACCCTCACCTCCCACCCCACCTCCTCCCTCCCTCCTCCCACCCCTCCCTCCCCTCCCTCCTCCCTCACCTCACCCCTTCCTCCCTCCCACCTCCTCCTCCTCACCCCTCACCTCATCCCTCACCTCCCACCCCACCTCCCTCTCCCACCTCCCTCTCCCACCTCCCACACCCTCACCTCCCACACCTCCCTCCCACCCCTCCCCTCACCCCTCCCCACACCTCCCTCCCCTCACCTCACACCCCCTCCCCTCCCCTCTCCTCCCTCACCTCCCACCCTCCCTCCACACCCTCCCTCCCTCACCTCCTCCCCACCTCCCTCCTCTCCTCCCCTCCCCCTCCCTCCTTCACCTCCTCCCCCTCACTCCCCTCACCTCACCCCTCACCTCCTCCCTCACCTCCCACACCCACCTCACCTCTCACCTCCCTCTCCCTCCCCCTCACCTCCCACACTCCTCCCCTCCCACCCTCACCTCTCCCTCTCCCTCCCCTCACCTCCTCCCACCTCCTCCCCTCACCTCACTCCCTCCCCTCCCTCCTCACCCCTCACCCCTCCCACCTCCCCTCCCCCTCACCCCTCACCTCCTCCTCACCTCCTCCCCTCATCACCCCCCCTCACACCCACCTCCTCCCTCCCTCCTCTCCCCCTCCACACCCCCACCTCCCTCCCCTCACCTCCCCACCTCACCCCTCCCTCCCCTCCCCACCTCACCACCCCTCACCTCCCTCCCCTCCCCTCCCTCCCCTCACCTCACACACCTCACCTCTCCCCTCACCTCCTCCCTCACCTCCACACCCCTCACCTCCCACACCCCTCACCTCCTCCCTCCCACCTCCTCCCTCACCTCACACCCCACACCTCCTCCCCTCCCCACCTCCTCCCCTCCCCTCCTCCCTTCTCCCCCTCACCTCCACCACCTCACCTCATCCTTCACCTCCTCCCACCTCACCTCACTCCCTCCTACCCTCACCTCACCTCTCACTCCTCCCTCCTCCCCTCCTCCCACCTCCTCCTTCACCTCCCACCTCCCCCTCACCTCCCACCCCACTTCCTCCCACCTCCTTCTCCCTCACCTCCTCCCACACTCCCCTCACCTCACTCCCCTCCCCTCCTCCCACACCTCCTCCCCTCACCTCCTCCCTCACCTCCCTCCCACACCTCACCCCACCTCACCTCCCACACCCCCTCCCACCTCACCTCCCACCCCCTTCCTCCCTCACTTCACACCCCTCACCTCCCTCCCCACCTCCCTCCTCCCTCCCCACCTCTCCCACCTCACCTCCCCTCACCTCCTCCCACACACTCTCCCTCACCTCCCCTCCCCTCACCTCACTCCCCCACACACCTCCCCCCCACACCTCACCTCCACACCCCACCCCCTCCACCCTCACCTCACCCTCCTCCCTCACCTCCCACCCACACCTCCTCCCCCCTCACCTCCTCCCCTCACCTCCTCCCTCCCCTCACTCCCTCACCTCCCACCTCCTCCTCCACCTCCCTCCCTCCTCACACCCACCCCTCCCTCCACCTCCCACCCACCCCTCCTCCTCACCTCCCACCCCTTCCTCCTCCTCACACCTCCCACCCCACTTCCTCTCACCTCCCACCCACACCTCCTCCCTCCCACCTCACCTCCTTCACCTCACTCCTTCCCCCCTCCTCCCCCCTCCTCCCTCCCACCTCCTCCTTCCTCCCACCCCACCTCACACCCCTCCCCTCCCCCACCCCACCTCCTCCCCTCACCTCCTCCCACCTCCTCCCCTCCCCACCTCCTCCCCTCACCTCCCTCCCCTTCACCTCCTCCCCACCTCCTCCCCTCCCCTCTTCCCCTCCCACCTCATCCCTCACCTCCCACCCCCCACCTCCCCACACTCCCTCCTCACCCTCACCCTCACCTCACACCCTCCTCACCCTACCTCCACACCCTCACCTCCACACCCTCACCTCCCACCCCACCTCCTCCCTCACCTCCTCCCTCACCTCCCACCCCCTCACCTCCCACCCCACCTCTCCCCTCACCTCCTCCCACCTCCCTCCCCCTCCTCCCTCACCTCCTCCTTCCTCCTCCCCCCTCCCCTCCCCTCTCCCCTCCCCCTCACCCTCCCCCTCCCCCACCTCACCTCTCACCTCCCCACTCTCCCCTCCCTCCCCTCCCCCCTCCCCTCACCCCTCCCACCCCTCCCCCCTCCCTCCCCTCACCTCCCACCCCCCCTCCCCTCCTTCCCCTCCTCCCCTCCCCTCACTCCCCTCACCTCACACCCCTCCCCCTCCTCCCCTCACCTCCCCCCTCACCTCCTCCCCTCCCTCCTCCCTCACCTCCCACCCCACCTCCCACACCTCCTCCCCTCACCTCTCTCTCACCTCCCCACACCCCACCTCCTCCCCTCACCTCCACACCCCTCACCTCCTCCCTCACCTCCCACCCTCCACCTCCTCCTCACCTCCCTCCCTCCCCTCCCCACCCCTCCCACCTCCTCCCTCACCTCCTCCCTCACCTCACCCCCCCTCCCACCTCACCTCCCACACCCTCCTCCCTCCCCTCCTCCCTCCTCCTCCCCTCACCTCCTCCCTCACCTCCCACCCCTCCCCACCTCCCCCCTCACCTTCCTCCCCTCACCTCCCCACACCCCTCCTCCCCTCACCTCCTCCCACACCTCCTCCCCTCTCCTCCCCTCACCTCACCCCTCACCCCCCTCCTCCCCTCACCTCCTCCCTCACCCCTCACTCCCCTCACCTCCCTTCCTCCCTTCTTATGTTTACATGGTCAGCTGGCGGAGTGAGAGAAAAATTGTATACTGGAATTTTAAGCTGATTGGGCATCAGTTATAAGCAATGTAATAACTGTGAATAGTTTGTTAGGCCACCTTGCATATTTTTAGCATCGAACCAAGGAAACCTAACCTAACCAAATAGCTTTATCATAAATTTCAGTTACGTAAGGTCAAGTTTGGTTGTGTCTTTTGTCGTCATTAGTAATAGAAACCTAAACTAACCTAACCTAATCTAACCTAACCTAACCTAACCTAACCCGACGCCTGACCTGCTAACCTAACCTACTAACCTAACCTAACCTGACCTGACCTGACCTGACCTGACCTGACCTAACTAACCCTGATAAAACTATATTACATTATTATACACTGTAAGTATTCGGTCGTTGGTTAGCGTTTGTGTGAGATAAACAAACATTGGCGATGGACGGACACGTTAATTATTTATACAGAAAAAAATGAAATTATCAATTGTTGTGACTAATTTGGGGGTTTTCTCGAACTAGTGAAGAAGTTGTCCTCAACACGTACAGTAACTAATGTAGGTCAGAAAGGTGTTAGTTTAGTTGCCAAACTGTGGTTATTTCATATGTGTATATGTATTAATATTTATATTAATAATAATTAATAATAATAATTATTTTAATAATAATAATAATATGTAATAATAATAATATAATAATATAATAATAATATTAATAATTATAATAATATATATTAAAATTTATTAAGATAAGCATGTTTGTAAGTATACAGCTATACAGTTCAGCATGACTATAGACTATGTAGGTATACAGTGCTGGTAGGCCGTGGGGGTATACAGTGTGCCTAGACAGTGCCATTAAACAATGTGGTAAACAGTAAGGCAGCTTGACCAAGGATAACTGTCAGCTGGTTATTTCCAGGAGGGTCCTTTACTTGGGCTTACGCTTGGTCTCTAATGAGTAATAGTATTTCTACAGGAGCATTAGTGAGTTTATTTGATAAGTGTGAAATAAATAAGGATATCAAAACTGAGCGGAATACGGAAACAATATAAATAAAATTAATCGATGGTAGGGAAAACTTAATCACAGGAGTAATATATAGACCTCCTAATCTTGATAGAGTTAATGAGCGACTTACCCGGGGTAATAATCTACTCGATTTAGTTCTGTCAAAAAGAGAAAACCTCATTAGTAATGTCGAAGCAGAACGAACTTGCAAACAGAGATCACAAAGAAATTAGATTCCAGTTAGAATTTCAGGACACCCGTAAGGAAAAGTACACTAAAGTCCCACATTTCAGAAGAGCAACTTTTTGATAGTTTGAAGAGGCAGTTGAGAGGGGTATCATGCTTGGGGGTGAACTACATGACTATTACGAGGTGACCTCATTCAATGTGTACCCAATAGAGGGCGCCCCTACCCTACCGAAGACCTGACGATTGAGATGACTCCAATAATGATCTGACATTGCTGAGTTCCACGACAATTTAAATACGAGTTACTTAATGCAATAAAGGCAGAACATACCATAAAAAAACTCAGATCAAAACAACAATGACCCTAAATGGATATTAAATAATTATTTAAAGAACATTATTGGACAAAGAAGGCTATAGGTAGAGAATAACCGTGAAGTTTAATTTCGAGATTACTATAAGGTATTGACCGGTAGGGTTAAGACCGAGATAAGAAAAGCCAAGAGGAATAATGAGCAGAAGATAGCAAGGAGGCAAAGTCAAACCTCAGCGCGATTCTATTTAAATGTACCAACCAAACACGAAAAACCAATACAGTCAGATATCGGCCAGCTAACTGATAACGATGGAGAATGAGCACAATTCCGAAAAAAATGATTTTTCAACAGTTTCTACCATCGAAAATTTAAACATGATACCTGAAGCTCCAACTCTATACAGAAAGTTAGCGAAGAAAATAAATTAAGCGAAAGTAGTGGACAGTAACGAAGTTAGTAAGCAAATAGACAAACTAAAGCCTAAATAAGTCACCAGGTCCGATGAGATATTTACAGAGTATTAAAGGAATGTAAGGAAGAGCTTAGTATGCCCTAGCAGTTATTAAACATGTCCCGGTGCTAGGTGTAGTAACCAGAATCCTGAGAATAGCGAAAGTATTACCGATTTCAAGAAGGGAGATAGATCACAACTCTAACCACTGTCCAATCAGTCTAACATCAATTGTCGGCAATTCTACTGAAAGCAATCATTTCAAACCTATTCGAATACCTGGAGAGCTACTGCTGATCAATGATTCCAACATGGCTTCTCACAAGGGCGTTTATGCTAACTAATCTATAACATTCTTTTTCATCAGTTTTCGATTCAGTGGACGAGGGCACAATTATGATGTGTGGTATATTCGACTTCAGTGCCTTCGACAGATTACCCACGAAAGACTTACACAAGAAAAAGTGGAGGCTCATGGCATTAAAGGTGTTATTCTAAATGGATCGTATGTGGTTACAAGACAGAAACAGCGAGAGCATTTGACGCCTACTGAATCCCATTGGAGCAACGTACACTAGTGAGTTCCGCCAAGGCTCAGTACTCTGACCATTATTATTTATTATATACATAAACGATATAGATATCGGCATAGACAGAAACATAAGCAATTTGTTGATGACACTAAAATAGGAGACGCAATTAAATTCCTGACTCCAGGACTCGCAAAACTCCAGGAAGATCTAAACAAATTTTTTCGAATGGTCCGAAAAATGGCAGATGAAATTAATGGACAAATGTAAAGTACTAGTATAGAGATGTAAACAGGGAAACCAGATACCAGATGAACAACGATGTTATTGAGAAATTCGACTGCGAGGAGAGATTTAGAGTAATGATAAGTAGAATCTAAGCCAAGTAAAATTAATGTGTATTTGCTCGAACAAAGCTAATATAGTATCGGGTTCATACAAGGAGTGTTAGTTACAAGACTAATGGAGGTCATCTTAAACTATATCATCTTGCTCTTTGAGAGACCTCACTTGGATTACGCAGTTCAATTCCTGGTCACCTTATTACAGAATGGATATAGAATCCTTGGAAAGAATTCAGAGGAGAATGACAAGACTAATCCTGCATTAGAACCTTGAGTACAGAGACAGGTTAAAGCATCTTAATTTGTTCCCCGGAAAGACGTAGAGCGAGGGGCTATGACATGATAGAGGTGTATAAATGAAAAGCCAGCCAACAGCGACATTACAAAGGTACTATATCCAACCAGGAGCGAACTCGTAACAATGGTTTTAAATTAGACAAATTTAGATTTAGGCGCGAAATAGGTAAACATTGGTTTGGAAATAGAGTAGTGGATGAATGGAACAAGTTACCAAATATCAATACTAACTCGAATACGCTGGCTAGCTTCAAACATAGGTTGGACGGATATATGAGGAATAGGGGTTGGGTGCAAATGGGACTGCCCAGTATGGGCCAATAGGCCTGCTGCAGTTTCCTCCATTCTTATGTCCTTATGTTCTGATAAATTCAACAAGCATTATATTGCACTTGGACTATACGGGGCTGGTGGATCACTTCAACATTAAGTGGTTAATAATATAGAAACTCACTCTCTTCTCTTGCTGTAGCTTCGTCTGTTATGTATTTTTGTAGTTTTAGTTTTGAATTGTTTGTTACTGGTTTTGATGTGGTCTGGTAACAGTCCGTTATAACTGTGAAGAATAAAGTGTAATTCGGTGGACCGTGGACACCAGGTACAGTACCGTTGTAGCGGACAAGAAGTTCACCGGACCAGAAGTAGCCGAAACGATAACTGCACATGCGCGGTTGATGACGTCACATTCACAACCAGTGACGTGATCCAGCCTTACCCTACGTCGGACCAGAAGTAACCAGTTGTGCTGTGGCAATAGATAAGTGGGTATGGCGACTCTGACAGGGCAGGAAATGCAGAGTGAGAAATTTAAAAAGTTTTCTGAGTACATGGAGTATGTTAAATACTTCCTAAATAATAACACCCATCGGCCAGGCAGTGACTATCGTGTAAACATAAGAACATAAGAAAATAAGGTCTCTGCAATAGGTCGGTTGGCCTGTGCATGGCAGCTCCTGTCGAGAGTTTTACCACTCTCTATCATCCATGAATCTATCCAGCCTCCTTTTGAAACTTTCCAGCGTTCCAGCACTTACTATACAGTTGCTAAGCTTGTTCCCTCGTCCACCACCTATTTGTGGATCCATTTCACTATCTCCTAAATCAAAACTTATCCAACTTAAATCCGTTGCTCCGAGTCCTATCCTGCTCGGATATTATAAGAACTTTATCTATATCCCCTTTATTGATTCCTTTCACCCACTTAAATACTTCTATCATATCTCCCTGCACTCTTCGTCTTTCTAGGGAATGCAAGTTTAGTTTCTTTAACCTATCCTGATATGGAAGGTTTCTAAGTCCCGGAATCATTTTCGTCATTCTTCGCTGCACTGACTCTAGTGAATTGATATCCATTCTATAATAAGGGCACCAGAACTGAACCGTATAATCGAGGTGCGGCCTGACTAGCGCAAGATATAGTTGTAATAAGACCTCTGCACTCTTATTACTTACACTTCTAGATATAAAACCCAATACTCTGTTTGCCTTATTTCGAACATTAACGCACTGTTTTCTAGGCTGCAGGTCCGGGCTTACAAGTACCCCTAGGTCTCTTTCACAAGTCGACTTTTCTAGGTTGATGTTGTTAAGGCTGTATAAATTGACATTATTTGTTCTTCCAATATTAAGTACACTGCACTTGCTGGTGTTGAATTTCATTTGCCATTTTCCAGACCACCCCTGCAGTTTATTTAGATCCTCCTGTAGTGCATTTGCATCCTGCCCTGAATTAATCTGCCGCCATATTTTAGTGTCATCCGCAAACTTGCTTATGTCACTGCTGATCCCAGTATCTAGATCGTTCATGTAGATTATGAACAAGAGTGGGCCTAGTACTGACCCCTGGGGAACCCCACTGGTTACACGGCCCCACTCAGATTTAAAACCATCTACGCTGACCCTCTGCGTTCTATCGTTCTATCAATATCATTAGCCTTAATTTTTCTCAGAAACCTCTGATGCAGTACTCTGTCAAATGCTTTGCTAAAGTCTAAGTAAATAACATCGTAATTTTCGTCATTATCTCCTGCCTCGAAGACTTTCCTAAAAAAACGTCAGCAGATTTGTTAGACAAGATTTTAACTTTGTAAACCCATGTTGAGAGTCGTAGATTAATTTGATTTTCTCTAAATGCAATCGGATGCTATCTGCTATAATTGATTCAAGAAATTTCCCCACTGCTGACGTCAAACTGATCGGCCGGTAATTTGACGCTGATGCTCTGTCTCCCTTTTTTAATATTTGTACCACATTTGCCTGCTTCCACAAGTCTGGCACAACTCCCATGTCTAATGATTTTGTAAATAAATTTACGTGGGGTCCGGTAATCTGTTCCCTACACTCTTTCAAGACTCGAGGGAAAATTTCATCCCGCCCTGGGGATTTTGTCTTCTTTAGTTTATTTATCCTCTTAAGAACATCCTCTTTTTTGATAGTGATATTCTTTAATTTCTCTTCTTCTTTTCCCCTAAATATCAGTTCCACCTCTGGAATTTCCTCTTGAATTTCTTCTGTGAAAACTGATAAGAAGTAGCTGTTCAATGCTATGCTTATTTCTCCACTGCCATTTATCGCTTCCCCCCTCCCTGACTTTAAAGGCCCAACTTTGTCCTTGACCTTTGTTCTATATACCTGGAAAAATAACTTGGGATTCGCCTTGGATTCTCTTGCTATTTTGATTTCATAGTCTCTCTTTGCTTTCCTTACATTTTTCTTAACATTCCTAGATAGTTCATTATACCTATTTCTGAGCTGCTCCTCCCCTCCCTTTAATCCAAGGCGGCCATTTTCCTTGGTCACTAACGGGAGCAGTTGGGGGCACGTCCTTCTCCAAGCTGGGTCAGGTAGCAACTGAGCTGGGTCAGGCATTGGTGAAGGCTACGAGCAGTAATCAGTACAGAATTATGGCAGAATTATGGCAGAGAATTATAACTTCAGAAGAAGAAAAGCAGAGTATTCTTTTGAACTGCCATGCTGCAACACTGCTGGGCACAGTGGTATCAATACCACTGGAAGGATGTATAAGAAGAAGTCAAAGATTATGGAAGCCCTATTATTTTATTTTAATATATTTTTGCACAGCAACAGAAGCTCTTATTAAACTTAAAATATAAAATTAAAAAGGGTAAAAAATTTAAAGATGAATTGCAGCACTTCTTCAGAACACCCCCAAAATGGCAAGCGCTATTGTCATGCTACACGTACTGTCTCGTTCAAGATTCTTAGAACACTGCTGGAGACAGCTGGCAACCCAAGGTCAAACGACCCACAACGGGGCCTGGGAGCGAAAAAATAAGAACAGAAAGAAATTGAAAATAGAGAAGAAAAGGATATACTGTGTTAATCTACACCACGAAGATGCCGGAAAACCAGCTTTTTTAAAGTGAGACAGATTGTATGAGTATGGAAACACAGAAGAAGGCAGAGCATTCCACAGTTTGGCTGTGTAAGGAAAGAAGGAGGTACTATAACGGGTTATTCTCGTGTGACCGACATCCACAGAGAAACGGTGGGCACCGCGGGCAAGACGTGTGTTACGAGCCCACAGCCTTGCCGGCGGTACACAGGATGCCAAATCCACCGAACATTGCCCGTTAAAGTACCTGTAAGAGAGAGAGAGTGAAGCAACATTGCGGCGAAGAGAAAGGGGAGAGAGATTGTCGACGTTTCATAAGAACACTTGTAAAGGCACTACTGTAGGTTCATAATCATTATTTAATCCTCTCCCACCTGTCAATATATAATGCAGTATTAGTGGTGAGTTTCTCCTTAACCTTTATAAAAGTTAAAGGAGTAAAGCAGGATGGAAGGTTAATGTGATTTTTATTTTCCAGGTAAGTGAAAGTTAACAGCTCCTCGAGGGACCGTAACACACCACAACACATCACACTTCAGGTATGTGCAGGTCAGTTTTATAGCTATATCAGATATTATTGTTTTTGTATTTGCTCGACAGTCTTATGTCACCACTGAGCAAGTCACCGTTACCTCCCGTGTTGAAGATCGGGATTACGTTTATTTTGTAAAGTGACTCGGGAAATTTTATTGATCCAGTGATTTTCCAGATAGTAACTCAATCAACTTCCAGAACTTTGAATTCCTGTACATCATTATACATGATCTTTTAAGTTGTATTCCATTTCATCATCATGCATTCTCTTAGAACTGACATGTACAGTGTTTCTTGTGATTACGGATCTGAATCTGGATTCAGTCAGGTGTTGGTGATCTTTCCCGGAACGAGGAGGACGTCTCTTAGTTATCAGGTTCTCCCTTTAAGACATCTCTCCAGTTTGTTATGGGCTTCCTCTTTCATATCCTTCCGGTTTCTAGGTATGTAGGTCGGGTCCAGCATATAGGTGCGACGTATTTCAGTAAGCCACGCAGCTTTGTGTTCATCGAAAAGTTTTCTGGGTAAATAAGCTTGACATATTTGTCACGCGGGGTGTAAGCTTTTGTTAAGTGAGATGTACTCTGGTGCAGCAGACCAGGTTGTCTTGGGCCGCCGGGTGGACTTACTTGGTGGACCCGGGGTAGACCAGTCGTCAAGGGTTTCACTGCGTGTTGCTCCACTAGGCAAGGGCTCAGGGGTAATTTCTTTACTCAGTTAAGGGATGAATTATCTTTGATATCAATGATTTTTGCTTGTTGGTGACGGGTGTCTGAGTCAGAGTCACTGCCAGAACTGTGGTAGTTGGCGCGCTTACCGGAATTGGGACAGTTGTAGGCACGAGAAGTTGCAGCAGCTCACGTTAGGGTTGTCGGCGGCGTAGACAAGATCCAAACTAACATTAATTAAGTTGTTTTCAAACAGGAGCATGTTGTCGGTGCAGTAGTCTCTGTATTTTATTATGACTTTACTAAATCTTTCAGATCTTATGGCTGTTTTATACATGGCAAAAACTGGGAAGTGATCTAAGAAAAACATAAGTATAATGGGGGAGCAGTACAACATGGGTTGTACAGTATTAAGGTTGAACAAGAGAACAGAGCTGTCAGGATTATGTCTAGTTGGCAAATATGTTTATTGCAATGGTAATTTCTTGTATATTTACATGATAATTTCCGATAAAACGGTTTTGATGGTACAATAAAAGCAGGTACTGTAAATACAGTAGGTATTACAAGAAATATTAATATTTAGACAGTAGATATTTTTTAAGAGATGATTTAAAGGAAGGGAGCGTAGTCTTTGCTCGGATGGGTGGGGGTAAGTTGTTCCACACCTTCACACCATAATATTTTATGGAGGTCTGGGACTGAGAGGAGCGCATAGGGGGGGGGGTGGTCTTAGTAGCTCTGGGTGCCTTAAGTTGTATCTCTGATTATTCCAGAACTGGAAATAATTATTGTCAAGCAAGTGATTGATAGAGTTGTAAGCAAAGAGGGCACAGCAGTAAGTGTTAATACCTTCAAATTTTAAAATTTTCAATTTAGCAAATTTTTCGTTTGTGTGATCTGTTTTTTTTTCTTTTCAAGTAGGTCATTGTCCGTACAACTCTCTTTAGTGCAGTAACCAGGGATTGTGTTTTTGAAGAGCCAGATGCCCCCCATAGTGTGTGACAGTGAATCAGGTGTTGGTAAACAAGATCATGATATATTTCTTTCATTGCTGTGAGAGTGAGTGACTGTCGAGTGTGATACATGATACCGCACTGTTTATTGACTTTACTGTGAATGGATTGTATGTGATTTTTCCAGTTAAGTTTCTCGTCAACAATAACTCCGAGGAATTTAGTATTTTGTTCCCGTTTTAGGACTCTATTACCAAGGTACAGGGGGTCCAAGTCTGGGGGTAAGTTTTTCCTTCTGTGAAAGATCGTGTAGTGGGTTTTCTCAAGGTTTAAGGTCAGTTTATTACGTATTACTCAGATCCTGACTTTAGTCAATTCAGTGTTCATAGTGTCACGTGCCTGAGCGCTCGGGAACTCGCATAGCGTGAGGCATATGTTCACGCCTACATTTCACACAAGCTATTAACTTGTTAATTGTACTTATTATATTATTATTGTTCTTAGTTACTTAGGTTAATTGTATATTTATGTATGTTATTAATATGCATCATTGTCTTACTCTGTTAAGTCAAATCAAGAGTAGTATTAATTAATTATATAAAATATCCAGCAAATGTCCTGGATCACGTGATATGAGACGCTCTCCTCCACTGCGTCCCCCAGTAGCGAAAAACCGTGGCATATGGTAGACGTGTCCATTCGTTCTCTAGCCTTGACCCTTGTCTAGTGCCTTGTCCAGTCTTCTGCAATGCCCTAGGGGTATCAGGTATTAGTGACACGTTTAGTTAGGCCTAGGAAGGGATCCTGGTGGTAAGGAATCTCCTGTTTGGTAGGAAATAACTATTTTGTAGGGATTGTTGTATGTATATATTTTGTATGTCTGTGTAATATAGTTATGTTAAGTAATATTCGTTTGGTCTAACTCCTTACGGTATATTTTCACCCTTCCGGCATCACTCTTATTTTAATATACAATTACTTATTCCCTTAAATTCTTGTTTGCTAGTCATTACTCCCTTTAGAACATAAATTGAATTAATTAATTATCTTCCCTTTTGTGGCTTACTTATTTCAACTTGTTCATACTTATTCAAGTACATTTAGTTGTGTAGGTTTTTGGTGGGGATAATTATTGCCGTGTTCCCTATTTGTTCCTTTATTTGTTAATAACTTGGGGTAGGTTTCACTCCCCAGGTATAAAGGGTAGTGGGATCGCGACAATAGTTCTCATCAAGGAATGGAGGTCTCAGTTGCTGGCATAGAGATTACTATCGTCTGCAAATAAGTTGTATTTTATGAGTGTGCTGGCGTGGACTATGTCGTTTATGTACAACAAAAACAGTACTGGACCGAGAATGGAACGTTGGGGGACGCCATACAAGATTGGCGAGGAGTCAGATTGGTGATTATTATAGCAGACATACTGCATCCTGTTGGATAGATATGAAGTAAACCAATTGTGGGACAGGCCCCTAACCTAACGTCGTAATGATCAAGCTTTGAAAGGAGGATGGTATGGTCGACAGTATCGAAGGCTTTAGAGAGGTCCAAGATTATTATGACTGTGAACTGACTGTCATCAAAGGAATTTAAGATGTCATTAGTAAAGGATAGCAGAGCACTCTCAGTCGACCTTCTAGCTCTAAATCCAAACTGGGAGTCTGTAAAGATGTTATTGGCATTGCAGAAGGAATTTAGTCTATTACATGCTAGCTTCTCCAGTATCTTACTCAAGGCTGGGAGGACTGATATGGGGCGGTAATTCTTGAAGAGACCTTTGTCCCCAGATTTTGTATATGCTGGGTGAACTTTAGCAATTTTCAGTTTATACGGAAAGACACCACTAGTGAAGTTACAGATGTGTAGGAGAACAGGTAGTAATAAGTGGGTTACTTTCTTAATGATGCTCATTGGAATATTGTCTTTGCCTGCTGCTGCATCTTTGGACATTTTTATGATGGCCAGTAATTCATCTGCTGTGACAGGGGATAAAAACAGCTCATTTTGGTGTCTGTTTTGCAGGTAGGCTCTAAATTCCTCATAGTGATGAGGGATGCTCTCTGCAAGATTTTTGCCAACATTAATAAAATATTCATTGAAGTGGTTGGCAATGAGGGAGGGTTCCGTTACAACTGAATCATTTATCATATAAGCTGAGTGGGGGGCCGAAGGCTGAGTGTTCCTGTTCTGAATAGAATTTATGACATTCCAGGTTTTCTTACCGTCGCCTGATGCTGACTGGAGCTTATTTGTATAATAGCTACGTCTGGCATTTCTAACTGCTTGAGTTACTCTATTTCTGATACTTCGGTAAGCATCACCGAAAGTTATGGGTCTTTTTGCAAATTTCCTTTGGAGTTTGTGTTTTTCTGTTATCTTTATCTTAATTTCGCTTGTGATATAGGGTCTGGAAATGGATACAGTTTCCCCTGACTTAGTCTTGAGCGGGAAGCATTTATCAAAGCAAGCATTGAAGATGCAAGAGAAGTTGCATCTGTTCACGTTAGGGTTGTCGGAGGCATAGACAAGACCCCAGTTAGCATTCATTAGGTTGTTTTAAAAAAGGAGCATGTTGTCGGTGCAGTAGTCTCTGTATTGTATTGAGACTCTACTAGACCTTTCAGGTCTTGTGGCTGTTTTATACATGGCAAAAACTGGGAAGTGATCTGAGATATTGTTATAAATAATTCCACTTGCTAGGTTGTTAGGAGTGTTGCTAGTCCAGACATGATCTATCACAGTGGCAGAGGTGGAAGTTAGTCTAGTGGGTTTGAAGGAAAGTTGAGAATGACAGGTAGCAAGAAGGTCTAATACTGAGGTGTCGGTTTCTGATTTTAATAGATCAAGGTTGAAATCTCCTGTAATGTAGCAATGTTTCCTCTCTGAACTTATGATATAGATAAGCTCCGAAAATTTATCAAGAAAATTCCTTACATTAGTGTGTGGTCTCCTGTAGATTACTCCTACTAGGATATTTCGTATGTCGTTACGTAATTCAATGAAAACACTCCATGTACTCCTCCTGAACCTTTTAATCATCTCTTACAGAAGTGTTATACTTGATATCAACATATAGGGCGACACCACCACTGTGTCGTGACGTGTTGACGCAGTGTCTATTATAATTAGGAATGTTATACAAATGTTCAATATCGGTAGTGAGTTTGGTCTCACAGAACCCAAGTACATCAATTTTGTGGGCAATAGAAGATAAACACTGATCTAAAAAGGTATCTAGATGAAGGGGAATACTGCTGATGTTATGGCTAATCAAGGAGAAGGAACGAGGTAGTAGGAGACTAGAACTAAACTCGGGGGAGTCAGGAAAGTAATAGTTACAGTTTGGGTTGGTGTAACCCAGTGAGTTTTGTATAAAGGCATCAGGATCGATATGAAGGAGCATTGTGTCGACACCATGGGGTAACACATACGGTCTAGTACATCTAAGGGAACGACACTAGCATCATCAGTGTAGGAATATTGGCACTGATTAAGGAACAGCAAAAACTCAGGGTCACTGAGATGTGAAAAAAGAAAGTCAAGTCAAAGAAAGTTATAATAGTGGGGGGGGTAACGTATTCGCTACAACCAGCACACTTAAGATGACTGGTGCTGGTGAGGGTGGCTCCTAGCTTGGGTGGGAGGGGCGCCTGTCGTTTGATTATGTCGGTTGTTGTTTCCCACAGCAGAGGGTGGACGTGTAGTACCCGAGTTGTCCGGCAGGGGGGAAACTCCCCAGGTGACAGGCTGAATGATAGCTCAGGCAAATTCCCTCCAGGGGAAGGGGGTTCGTGAGGACCTTGGGTGAGGGAGGGGCAGCTACAGTGGTGGCTGGGTGTAGACTGTAGAAGTCAAGGAAGTAATACATGACATTCTGTAGTACATTTGTTATAACTTATGATATTGTTTTTGTTGATTTGTTTCTTTTAATATTTCGTTTAAATTTTTTAGAAGATGTTGGTCTTTTTTCCCTTTTCACTAGAGTTATAAAAGTTTTAGTTCCGTTTTTACAAAAGTTTTATAAGTCGCTGGAGTACAATGTGTAAGTCTTATAACTATTGAATGTACATAACATGGTACAGAGTAACGTGTTAATTCGCTATTATAATACATAAGTCAGAGCTAAAACTAGTTTAGTTATTAAAAATGTAGCATCCAGGTATTACACACACGCCTTCTTCCTCTGTTCTGTACACTGTTCTTCCCTTATTATTCCCTCATAACTACAAATTGTTCTTCTGCATCTTGTTCATCAAAACCCACCACAGATAAATGTTCAAGCATTAACTAAATTCTCCTCATAAAAAACGTATTTACATCTCGCATAACAGTCGAGTGTGCTAATAACTGAACGGGTACAACTCCAATCTCCAGTGATAATTAACCACAAAAATATGCGAGTGAGAACGCCGCCTTTGTCTGTTTGTGGGTTTACACCAACCGTTAAAACAGCTGATTGTTGTACAGGACGACACGAGCAATAGTAACACAACACAACCTTCTCCGTCATTTAACTTCATTCACACACTCACATTTGTTGTCTGATATATATTGTACCTGCTAAATGTGAAGGTGAACTGAAGGCATTTCCACTAGAGAGCCCACTAGACGGCCAACCAGAGGGCCCAATAGAGGGGTGCTTTAAGCCAAAAGTAAGGGTGGCGACCCAGTATGATAGGGTTAGTTTTTCTCGGGTCAACAAGGGGAACTGTTTGAGACCCGTTGAGGAAGGATCAGTTCCATCCCCTGTGTTGTGTGTCCTCGAGGGGCAGATAGAGGCAAGTGCGAGTCTAGAATGACCAAACTAAAGAAAATGCTAAACGTCAAGTATCTGAGAGGAAGATCGACAGTTTCACCACCAGCCTGTGTCCTCAACCTCTGCTCAGAACGTAATGAACACGTCTTTGTAGTTTATTCCCAAGTTCGGGATCCTGATCAGTCGCGAATTTCACAACACCAACCAGGTAGTGACGCTATGGAGAAACAAACACCCAGAGTAAAGTTCATCATCAACCCCACCACACACTGTCATCTATCTCAACAACAGCATCAGCCAAAAGGAGAGGAGTCACCCGCACACCTTACCCCTTAAGGTCATCAGTCATCACAAACAAGATTAACATGGTGGAAGTTTGGCGGTGTACAACAGCCAATAAACAGGACATCCCCGCCAAATACTGGTCACTTTCAAGGGGGTTAGTGTCAGACGAACTGAGCCTCGGGGACAGACATATTCCAGTAGCGCATCGACATTCCCTTATCTCTTCTTTGGTTTTAGTGCCAACGGTAATGGGAACTACAAGTGCCGATGTACCTACAAGGCTCGCTGTGGGTTCTGTGGTATTGCCCGTGTGAAGGAGTGGAGTCAAACGTACAACTACAAGCAGGGCAATTTCACTGATGCAAAATGCTAGAACTGCAGAAGGAAGCACTGTGTATGGCTCCCCACGTGTACTGCCACAAGCCACCACACACAGACGGCAGGAACCACCACACACCTGGCGCCAGGAACCACCACACACAGGCGGCAGGAGCCACCACACACAGGCGGCAGGAACCACCACACACAGGCGGCAGGAACCACCACACAGACGGCAGGAACCACCACACACAGACGGCAGGAACCACCACACACCTGGCGCCAGGAACCACCACACACAGGCGGCAGGAACCACACACAGGCGGCAGGAACCACCACACACAGGCGGCAGGAACCACCACACACAGACGGCAGGAGCCACCACATACGGCAGGAACCACCACACACAGACGGCAGGAACCACCCCACAGACGGCAGGAACAACCACACACCTGGCAGGCGGCAGGAACCACACACACAGGCGGCAGGGAACCACCACACACAGGCGGCAGGAACACCACACACAGGCGGCAGAAACCCACACACAGGGCAGGAACCACTACACACAGACGGCAGGAACCACCACACACCTGGCGCCAGGAACCATCACACACAGGCGCAGCAGGAACCACTACACACAGGCGGCAGGAACCAACACACACAGACGGCAGCAGGAACCACCACACACAGGCGCCAGGGCACACACACAGGCAGCAGGAACTATCACACACAGGCAGGAACCACCACACACCTGGCGCCAGAACCATCACACACAGGCAGCAGGAACCATCACACAGGCGGCCACCACACACAGGCGGCAGGAGCCACCACACACAGGCGGGCAGGAACTACTACACACAGGCGGCAGGAACTACCACACACACAGGCGGCAGGAACCACCACACACAGGCGGCAGGAACCACCACACACAGGCGGCAGGAACAGTGGCCGGGAACAGTCACAATAAGTCACAGTCTTAGTCGTGACCTTTCAACTACTACTACCTGGAGACATATTCAGCAGCTCTCAACTGTAAATATTTCCTCCTGATGACAGAGCAAGACTATGGCAGCTGTAGCACAAACCGACTCCAGTATACAAAAGAACCAAGCCACCAGCGTGAGCTACTGCACGAAAGTCTACTTTACCAAGGCAGACAACTATAAAAGAGGCATGTAGGAAATGTTGAGTATTGCAGGAACATTTTTGTTATCTGCCTCGATCTGTCTCTTGTATACCTCGGAGAAGACAAGAGATATTGTTCACTGCGCAGGCTTCACCAACAGCAGCTGCAGGTACAGAAGAGCCACCCATTAGGAAGACCAACCCTTAGTGAAGATCTCGGCAGGAAAAAGAACACTCGTCTGTGTCGTCTGTGGCTTTATTATGCCTTCAGGTGATATATGAACAGTTACACACATACTGAAGAACAACCTCAGGAACACTACGTCAGCCTGCTCCATGAAGAACAGTGATACTTACACCATCTTCACCACACACTAACACAGAACAGTGGTACTTACACCATGTTCACCACACACTAACACACAGAACAGTGATACTTACACCATGTTCACCACACACTAACACAGAACAGTAATACTTACACCATGTTCACCACACACTAACACAGAACAGTGGTACTTACACCATGTTCACCACACACTGACACACAGAACAGTGATACTTACACCATGTTCACCACACACTAACACACAGAACAGTGGTACTTACACCATGTTCACCACACACTAACACACAACAGTGGTACTTACACCATGTTCACCACACACTAACACACAGAACAGTGGTACTTACACCATGTTCACCACACACTAACACACAGAACAGTGGTACTTACACCATGTTCACCACACACTAACACACAGAACAGTGGTACTTACACCATGTTCACCACACACTAACACACAACCAGTGGTACTTACACCATGTTCACCACACACTAACACACAGAACAGTGGTACTTAGACCATGTTCACCACACACTAACACACAGAACAGTGGTACTTACACCATGTTCACCACACACTAACACAGAACAGTGGTACTTACACCATGTTCACCACACACTACACAGAACACTAACACACAGAACAGTGGTACTTACACCATGTTCACCACACACTAACACACAGACCAGTGGTACTTACACCATATTCACCACACACTAACACACAGAACAGTGGTACTTACACCATCTTCACCACACACTAACACACAGAACAGTGGTACTTACACCATGTTCACCACACACTAACACAGAACAGTGGTACTTACACCATGTTCACCACACACTAACACACAGACCAGTACTTACCATGTTCACCACACACTAACACACAGAACAGTAATACTTACACCATGTTCACCACACACTAACACACAGAACAGTGGTACTTACACCATGTTCACCACACACTAACACACAGAACAGTGTTACTTACACCATGTTCACCACACACTAACACACAGAACAGTGGTACTTACACCATATCACCACACACTAACACACAAACCAGTGGTACTTACACCATGTTCACCACACACTAACACACAGAACAGTGGTACTTACACCATGTTCACCACACACTAACACACAAACCAGTGGTACTTACACCATGTTCACCACACACTAACACACAGAACAGTGGTACTTACACCATGTTCACCACACACTAACACACAGAACACTGGTACTTACACCATGTTCACCACACACTAACATAAAACAACAAATCCTCGAGTATTGCTCCATCACAATAAATGTTGTAACTGGTCATGAGAGTGGCCATGAAGTTTGTGTGGATAACATCACATGTTTATAGGCCAGTCGTGTCCATTTTCTGTCGTGTTGTGTTGTGACTTCTCTCCAGGCGATGGTTAAACACAACCCAAACGCAGATACAGAGTCGGTTTGCCTCGGTGAACTTAAATTTGTTTAACACTTCACTTCTAGACGCCACGTTTAATATTTTATTTGACTAACGGTAAACGATATTGTTCAGCAGAGAGTGTCCCCCCCCCCCTCCCCACCGTACGCCAAGGCTAAGTTTACATTAGTGTCTTCATAAACCAACAGTAGGTATTTAAGGACACGGCTGTCATGTTGGTTTACCCGCTCGTTGCCGCAAACACATAAGTACTGTAGGTTATTCAAGCATGAAGAACTGGGGTGTCTAGGATGGCCATTAAGACGTCCCCAGCAGGAGGTACACTTACCCCCTACAGCCAGATCTCTCCAGGCCTTACATCTCTCTGTAGTGTGTCTGAGGTAATCGTCTCCGCAAAATGCTTACACAAACATAGTATTTCAAGAAGTTTCTATTAAGCCATAATATTCTCATAATTATTAATATTGATAAAAATAAGATAATTAATAATAGTAGAGACATTCATTGGTCAACATAATCACTATTACATAACAACTTGTGACCAACATAATAACTCAGATGGTGACCCTTGACCCTTGATACCCATAAGGACCTTCACTATACAAACTCACCGAACCTAACCTAACCTAACCTAACCAGCATAACGTTTGAACAAAAAGGGAACCTTACATGAAATCAAATATGTTGTATGAGATAACGTTGAAAATTACATACCACCAATGATCCTAAAATCACATTCGAACAGTCAACGTCTCATTAAGAGGGTAGACTCCTCACATAGTTTACGTCCTTTAAGAGCTAAAGACCTGGAGAGGGATGAGCCAACCAAGCATCTCACAAGGACGCGGGGAGACGTATTGTATCCAGGGTCTGAAGGCTATTGAAATTCATGGTGTTGGTGGACGATCGTTCCCTTGCCAATACTCTCACACAAGTGGCCAGTGAAAGGTGGGCTATCCTGGTCCCTCTCACCCCGTAACATGATGGCTCCACCTTCTGTAACATGATGGTTCCACCTTCTGTAACATGATGGCTCCACCTTCTGTAACATAATGGTTCCACCTTCTGTAACATGATGGCTCTACCTTCTGTTACAACATGATGGCTCCACCTTCTGTAACATGATGACTCTGCCTTCCGTAACATGATGGTTCCACCTTCTGTAACATGATGGCTCCACCTTCTGTAACATAATGGTTCCACCTTCTGTAACATGATGGCTCTACCTTCTGTTACAACATGATGGCTCCACCTTCTGTAACATGATGACTCTGCCTTCCGTAACATGATGGTTCCACCTTCTGTAACATGATGGACTCTGCCTTCCGTAACATGATGGTTCCACCTTCTGTAACATGATGGCTCACCTTCTGTTACAACATGATGGCTCCACCTTCTGTAACATGATGACTCTGCCTTCTGTAACATGATGGATCCACATTTTGTATCATGATGGTTCCTCCTTCTGTAACATGATGGCTCCACCTTCTGTAATATGATGGTTCCACCTTCTGTAAAATTGATGGTTCCACTTTCTGTAACATGATGGTTCCACCTTCTGTAACATGATGGCTCCACCTTCTGTAACATGATGGTACCACCTTCTGCAACATGATGGTTTCACCTCCGTAACATGATGGTTCCACCATCTGTAATATGATGGTTCCACCTTCTGTAACATGATGGTTCCACCTCTGTAACATGATGGCCCACCTTCTGTAACATGATGGCTCCACCTTCTGTAACATGTTGGTTCCACCTTCTGTAACATGATGGTTCCACCTGTAACATGATGGTTCACCTCTGTAACATGATGGCCACCTTCTGTAACATGTTGGTACCTTCTGTAACATGATGGTTCCACCTTCCGTAACATGATGGTTCCACCTTCTGTAACATGACGGCTTCACTTCTGTAGCATGGTGGATCCACCTTCTGTATATTAGTGGCTCTACCTTCTGTAACATGATGGTTCCACCTTCTGTAACATGATGGTTCCACCTTCTGTAACATGATGGTTCCACCTTCTGTAACATGTTGGTTCCACCTTATGTAACATGATGGTTCCACCTTCTGTATTAAGATGGCTCCACCTTCTGTAACATGATGGTTCCACCTTCTGTAACTGACGGCTTCACCTTCTGTAGCATGATGGCTCCACCTTTCTGTAACATGGTGGCCCACCTTCTATAACATGATGGTTCCACCTTCTGTAACAATGGTTCCACCTTCTGTAACAGATGGTTCCACCTTCTGTAATATGATGGTTCCACCTTCTGTAACGATGGTTCCACCTTCTGTAACATGTCTCCACCTTCTGTAACATATGGTTCCACCTTCTGTAACATGATGGTTCCACCTTCTGTAACATGATGGCTCCCCTTCTGTAACATGATGGCTCCACCTTCTGTAACATGATGGTTCCACCTTCTGTAACATGATGGTTCCACCTTCTGTAACATAATGGCTCCACCTTCTATCAATGATGGTTCCACCTTCTGCAACATGATGGTTCCACCTTCTGTAACATGATGGCTCCACCTTCTGTAACATTATGGCTCCACCTTCTGTAACATGATGGTTCCACCTTCTGTAACATGATGGTTCCACCTTCTGTAATATGATGATTCCACCTTCTGTAACATGATGGTTCCACCTTCTGTAACATGATGGCTCCACCTTCTGTAACATGATGGTTCCACCTTCTGTATGATGGTTCCACCTTCTGTAACATGATGGCTCCACCTTCTTAACATGATGGTTCCACCTTCTGTAACATGATGGTTCCACCTTCTGTAACATGATGGTTCCACCTTCTGTAACATGATGGCTCCACCTTCTGTAACGTGGTTCCACCTTCTGCAACATGATGGTTCCACCTTCTGTAACATGATGGCTCCACCTTCTGTAACATTATGGCTCCACCTTCTGTAACATGATGGTTCCACCTTCTGTAACATGATGGTTCCACCTTCTGTAACGATGGCTCCACCTTCTGTAACATGATGGTTCCAACTTTCTGTAACATGATGGTTCCACCTTCTGTAACATGATGGTTCCACCTTCTGAACATATTGGTTCCACCTTCAGCATGATGGCTCCACTTCTGTAACATGATGGATTCAAATGATGGTTCACTGTAATATGATGGTTCCACCTTCTGCAACATGATGGTTCCACCTTCTGCAACATGATGGTTCCACCTTCTGCAACATGATGGTTCCACCTTCTGTAACATGATGGTTCCACCTTCTGTAACATGATGGTTCCACCTTCTGTAACATGATGGTTCCACCTTCTGTAACATGATGGTTCCACCTTTCTGTAACATGATGGTTCCACCTTCAAGTGGTTCCATTTTCTGTAACATGATGGCTCCACCTTCTGTAACATGATGGGCTCCACCTTCTGTAACATGATGGTTCCACCTTCTGTAATATGATGGTTCCACCTTCTGCAACATGATGGTTCCACCTTCTGCAACATGATGGTTCCACCTTCTGTAACATGATGGCTCCACCTTCTGTAACATGATGGTTCCACCTTCTGTAACATGATGGTTCCACCTTCTGTAACATGATGGTTCCAACTTTCTGTAACATGATGGTTCCACCTTCTGTAACATGATGGCTCCACCGTCTGCAACATGATGGTTCCACCTTCTGTAACATGATGGCTCCACCTTCTGCAACATGATGGTTCCACCTTCTGTAACATGATGGTTCCACCTTCTGTAACATGATGGCTCCACCTTCTGTAACATGATGGTTCCACCTTCTGTAAAATGATGGTTCCACCTTCTGTAACATGATGGTTCCACCTTCTAAACATGATGGTTCCACCTTCTGTAACATGATGGTTCCACCTTCTGTAACATGATGGTTCCACCTTCTGTAACATGATGGTTCCACCTTCTGTAACATGATGGCTTCCACCTTCTGTAACATGAGGCTCCACCTTCTGTAACATGATGGTTCCACCTTCTGTAACATGATGGTTCCACCTTCTGCAACATGATGGTTCACTTCTGCAACATGTGGTCCACTGTAACATGATGGCTCCACCTTCTGTAACATGATGGTTCCACTTTGTAACATGATGGTTCCACCTTCTGTAACATGATGGTTCCACCTTCTGTAACATGATGGTTCCACCTTCTGTAACATGATGGTTCCACCTTCTGTAACATGATGGTTCCACCTTCTGTAACATGATGGCTCCACCTTCTGTAACATGATGGTTCCACCTTCTGTAACATGATGGTTCAACTTGTACATGATGGTTCCACCTTCTGTAACATGATGGTTCCACTTTCTGTAACATGATGGTTCCACTTTCTAATATGATGGTTCCACCTTCTGAACATGATGGTTCCAACTTTCTGTAACATGATGGTTCCAATTTCCATGATGGTTCCACCTTCTGTAACATGATGGTTCCACTTCATGATGGTTCTTCTGTAACATGATGGTTCCACCTTCTGTAACATGATGGTTCCACCTTCTGTAACATGATGGTTCCACCTTTCTGTAACATGATGGTTCCATTGTAACATGATGTTGTTCCTTCTGATGATGGTTCCACCTGTGATGGTTCACCCTGTAACATGATGGCCACCTCTGTAACATGTTGTTCACCTTCTGTAATGATGTTCCACCTTCCGTAACATGATGGTCCACCTTCTGTACATAACGGCTTCTTCTGTAGCATGGGATCCACCTTTTGTAACATGATGGTCTCCCTTCTCTGTAACATGATGGTTCCACCTTCTGTAACATGTGGTCCACTTCAGCATGTGTTACCTTTGTAGTCGATGGTTCCACCTTCTGTAACATGATGGTTCACCTTCTGTAACATGATGGTTCCACCTCTGTAATATGATGGTTCCACCTCTGTAACATGATGGTTCCAATTCCTTTAACATGATGGTTCCAAATTCTTGTAAAATATGATGTTCCATTCTGTAACATGATGGTTCCACCTTCTGTAACATGATGGCTCACCTCTGTAACATGATGGGTTCCACTTCTGTAACATGATGGTTCCACCTTCTCTGTAACATGATGGTTCAACCTTCTGTAACATGATGGCTCCACCTTAATGTTTCCACGCATGATGGTCCACCTTCTGTAATATGATGGCCCACCTTCTGTAACATTTATGGTCCACCTTCTGTAACATGGGTCCACCCTGTAACATGATGGTTCCACTTTCTGTAATATGATGGCTCACTTCTGTAACATGATGGTTCCACCTTCTGTAACATGATGGTTCCACTGTCATGTGTTCCACCTTCTGTAACATGATGGCTCCACCTTCTGTAACATGATGGTTCCACCTTCTGTAACATGATGGTTCCACCTTCTGTAACATGATGGTTCCACCTTCAACATGATGGTTCCACCTTCTGTAACATGATGGTCCACCTTCTGTAACATGATGGTTCCAATTCTGAACATGATGGCCCACCTTCTGTAACATGATGGTTCCACCTTGTAAATCACTGTAACATGATGGTTCCACCTTCTGTAACATGATGTTCCACCTTCTGTAACATGATGGCTCCACTTCTGTAATATTCCACCTCTGTAATGATGGTCATTTGTTGGTTTCTGATGGCACCTCTGCACATGATGGTTCCACCTTCTGCAACATGATGGTTCCACCTTCTGTAACATGATGGTTCCACCTTCTCTGTAACATGATGGCTCCACCTTCTGTAACATGATGGTTCCACCTTCTGTAAATGATGTTTCCACCTTCTGTAACATGATGGCTCCACCTTCTGTAACATGATGGCTCCACCTTCTGTAACAGATGGTCCACCTTCTGTAATGATGGTTCCACCTTCTGCAACATGATGGTTCCACTTCTTGCAACATGATGGTTCCACCTTCTGTAACATGATGGCCCACCTTCTGTAACATGATGGTTCCACCTTCTGTAACATGATGGCTCCACCTTCTGTAACATGATGGCTCCACCTTCTGTAACATGATGGTTCCACCTTCTGTAACATGATTTCCACCTCTGTGATGGTCCTTCGCATGATGGCTTCAACATGATGGTCCACCTTCTGTAACATGATGGTTCCACTTCTGTAACATGATGGCTCCACCTTCTGTAACATGATGGTCCTTCTCGTAACATGATGGTTCCACCTCTGTAACATGATGGTTCCACTTCTGTAACATGATGGCTCCACCTTCTGTAACATGATGGTCTCCACCTTCTGTAACATGATGGTTCACCTTTCTGTAACATGATTCCACCTTCAAATTCTACATTTGTAACATGATGGCCACCTCTGCAACATGATGGTTCTTTCTAATATGATGGTTCCACCTTCTGTAACATGATGGTTCCATTTCTGTAACATGATGGTTCCACCTTCTGTAATTTCCACCTTCTGTAACATGATGGTTCCACCTCTGTAACATGATGGTTCCACCTTTCTGTAACATGATGGCTCCACCTTCAATATATGGTTCCACTTCTGTAACATGATGGTTCCATTCTGTAACATGATGGTTCCACCTCTGTAACATGATGGTTCCATTTCTGTAACATGATGGTTCCACCTTCTGTAACATGATGGTTCCACCTTCTAACATGATGGTTCCACCCTGTAACATGATGGTTCCACCTCGTACATGCCATGTGATTTCCACCTTCTGTAACATGATGGTCCACCTTCTGTAATATGATGGTTCCACCTTCTGTAACATGATGGTTCCATTTCTGTAACATGATGGTTCCACCTTCTAAACATGATGGTTCCATTCTGTAACATGATGGTTCCATTTGTAACATGATGGTTCCACCTTCTGTAACATGATGGTTCCACCTTCTGTAACAGATATTCCACCTTCTGTAAGATGGTTCCACCTTCTGTAACATGATGGTTCCACCTTCTGTAACATGATGGCTCCACCTTCTGTACATGAGTTCCACCTTCTGTAACATGATGGTTCCACCTTCTGCAACATGATGGTTCCACCTTCTGTAACATGATGGTTCCACCTTCTGTAACATGATGGTTCCACTTTCTGTAACATGATGGTCCACCTTTCTGTAAGATGGTTCCCTTTGTAACTTAACATGATGGTTCCATCTGTAACATGATGGTTCCACCTCTGTAAATATGATGGTTCCACCTTCTGTAACATGATGGTTCCACCTTCTGTTATGGCTCCACCTTCTGTAACATGATGGTTCCACCTTCTGTAACATGATGGTTCCACCTTCTGTAACATGATGGCTCCACCTTCTGTAACATGATGGCTCCACCTTCTGTAACATGATGGTTCCACCTTCTGTAACATGATGGTTCCACCTTCTGTAACATGATGGCTCCACCTTTCTGTAACATGATGGTTCCACCTTTCTGTAAAATGATGGTTCCACCTTCTGTAACATGATGGTTCCACCTTCTGTAACATGATGGTTCCACCTTCTGTAACATGATGGTTCCTTCTGAACATATGGCTACCTTCTGTAACATGATGGTTCCAACTTCTGTAACATGATGGTTCCACCTTCTGCAACATATGGTTCCACCTTCTGCAACATGATGGTCACCTTCTGCAACATGATGGTTCCACCTTCTGTAACATGATGGTTCCACCTTCTGTAACATGATGGTTCCACCTTCTGTAACATGATGGTTCCACCTTCTGTAACATGATGGCTCCACCTTCTGTAACATGATGGTTCCACCTTCTGTAACATGATGGTTCCACCTTCTGTAACATGATGGCTCCACCTTCTGTAGCATGATGGTTCCACCTTCTGTACATGATGGTTCCACCTTCTGTAACATGATGGTTCCACCTTCTGCAACATGATGGTTCCACCTTCTGCAACATGATGGTTCCACCTTCTGTAACATGATGGCTCCACCTTCTGTAACATGATGGTTCCACCTTCTGTAACATGATGGTTCCACCTTCTGTAACATGATGGCTCCACCTTCTGTAACATGATGGTTCCACCTTCTGTAACATGATGGCTCCACCGTCTGCAACATGATGGTTCCACCTTCTGTGATGGCTCCACCTTCTGCAAAATGATGGTTCCACCTTCTGTAACATGATGGTTCCACCTTCTGTAACATGATGGCTCCACCTTCTGTAATATGATGGTTCCACTTCTGTAACATGATGGTTCCACCTTCTGTAACATGATGGTTCCACCTTCTGTAACATGATGGTTCCACCTTCTGTAACATGATGGTTCCACCTTCTGTAACTATGATGGTTCCACCTTTCTAACATGATGGTTCCACCTTCTGTAACATGATGGTTCCACCTTCTGTAACATGATGGTTCCACCTTCTGTAACATGATGGTTCCACCTTCTGTAACATGATGGTTCCACCTTTCTGTAACATGATGGTTCCACCTTCTGTAACATGATGGTTCCACCTTCTGTAACATGATGGTTCCACCTTCTGTAACATGATGGTTCCACCTTCTGTAACATGATGGTTCCACTTTCTGTAACATGATGGTTCCACCTTCTGTAACATGATGGCTCCACCTTCTGTAACATGATGGCTCCACCTTCTGTAACATGATGGTTCCACCTTCTGTACATGATGGTTCCACCTTCTGTAACATGATGGTTCCACCTTCTGTAACATGATGGCTCCACCTTCTGTAACATGATGGCTCCACCTTCTGTAACATGATGGTTCCACCTTCTGTAACATGATGGTTCCACCTTCTGCAACATGATGGTTCCACCTTCTGTAACATGATGGTTCCACCTTCTGTAACATGATGGTTCCACCTTCTGTAACATGATGGTTCCACCTTCTGTAACATGATGGTTCCACCTTCTCATGTTCACCCTGTAACATGATGGTTCCACCTTCTGTAACATGATGGTCTCCACTTCAACATGATGGTTCCACCTTCTGTAACATGATGGTTCCACCTTCTGTAACATGATGGTTCCACCTTCTGTAACATGATGGTTCCACCTTCTGTAACATGATGGCTCCACCTTCTGTAAATATGATGGCTCCACCTTTCTGTAACATGATGGTTCCACCTTCTGTAACATGATGGTTCCACCTTCTGTAACATGATGGTTCCACCTTCTGTAACATGATGGCTCCACCTTCTGTAACATGATGGCTCCACCTTCTGTAACATGATGGTTCCACCTTCTGTAATATGATGGTTCCACCTTCTGCAAAATGATGGTTCCACTTGCAACATGATGGTTCCACCTTCTGTAACATGATGGTTCCACCTTCTGTAACATGATGGTTCCACCTTCTAACATGATGGTTCCACCTTCTGAACATGATGGTTCCACCTTCTGTAACATGATGGTTCCACCTTCTGTAACATGATGGTTCCACCTTCTGTAACATGATGGTTCCACCTTCTGTAACATGATGGTTCCACCTTCTGTAACATGATGGTTCCACCTTCTGTAACATGATGGTTCCACCTTCTGTAACATGATGGTTCCACCTTCTGTAACATGATGGCTCCACCTTCTGCAACATGATGGCTCCACCCTGACATAAAAGGATCAGCCAATTTACCCAACTCAACATACCCATCAATATATGAGGCCACGTTCTGTAAACTGGTGATAAAAGTTATAATGATCAGTAATAAAGACGATGCACAACAACGGAGGAAACGTAATTATGGTGTAGATATTTCTCTTAAAATCTTTATATTCCAGTCAATATCCATCGTGGTTTTCATCGACCTAAACTCAAAAGATTTCAGACTTTCTTGAAGCAGATATCTTCCTCCACCCCAGACGTGCTCCTCCATCCCAGGCGTGTTCCTCCACCCCTGACGTGCTCCTCCACCCCAGACGTGCTCCTCCATCCCAGACGTGTTCCTCCACCCCGACGTGCTCTCCACCCCAGGCGTGTTCCTCCACCTCTTCCTCCACCGACGTGCTCCTCCACCCCAGACGTGTTCCTCCACCCCTGACGTGCTCCTCCACCCCAGACGTGTTCCTCCACCCTGACGTGCTCCTCCACCCCTGACGTGCTCCTCCACCCCAGACGTGTTCCTCCCCACCCTTTGTTCCTCCACCCCAGACGTGCTCAACCCCAGACGTGTTCCTCCACCCCTGACGTGTTCCTCCACCCCAGACGTGCTCCTCCACCCCTGACGTGTTCCTCCACCCCAGACGTGCTCCTCCACCCCTGACGTGCTGCTCCACCCCTGACGTGCTCCAACACCTTCCATACAACCTGTAGTAAGGCGCAGGACAAGACTGACGTGTGTTGTGCCCTACACTTGACCTCCGTGACCACTCGAGACGGATCAACTGACGCGACAGCCGACAATATAGGTCTTTCCTCCCTGGTCATAGACGGACCCTGATAGCGTGACGGTCTCAACGTGGGGCCAAAACCCCTGTACTGTAGACTCCAGCTGAACCAACGTGGACTCCGAGGTCATACTGTGAGCTAGGATGAGGAGATGACAGCCGGCAAGAAAAGTAATTTGTTTCTGTGAGAATAAAAACTGGCCGCAGATATAGTGGTTTAAAAACTCATTAGTGGGTGACAGAAGACAAAGTAGTGTTGGAGGGTAAACGCTTCCCGCTCTGCTACCCACATGGTCTGGTGCTCGATCGATCTCCCTTACCCACAGTTGGTGATAATTTGTTGTGAGTAATAATAGTCTTCTGTGCACTGACTTGATCAACGTAAGTCCAGCAAACATCTGTTTTCAGCTTATTTATATTTCAGTTAAATAATTAATTGTTCAGTACTAAAAGAGTCAATCATTTTAAATCAGTCACAGATTTGACGGAAAATAATACGATAATTCTGTTTTTTAATAATTAAGACAATAAGAGCAGCTCATTGTTTGATGGCTCACAACTTACTTCAGACACCTACAAATAGCAAATAAGTAACATTAGGTCTTTAATAACCCCTTGTGAGCCTTAAGTAACCTTAGATCCACATTCTCTTTAAACAACAGGATTCACCAAACCAAAATAATCTTTGAAAAATAATAGTTTCAGTGTGTGAGTGGTACAGTCTCACCCAAAAGGTGGTTAACTCTCCCAGCCAGCTATTGCTACATTGCCTGCTTCAGATGTATGAACTTGAGTCTGTTACTTCGAACCTTTAGATTCATTCGTCTCGGTTTCATATTCTGGTTGGTACTGATACAGTTTCATACATCTGAAGCAGGTAGTGCAGCAATAGCTGGCTGGGAGAGTTAACCAACTTTTGGGTGAGACTGTACCACCTACTTGGTAATGGTAGTGTGTGGGTGGTACCTCTCACTTGGTAATGGTAGTGTGTGGGTGGTACCTCTCATTTGGTAATGGTAGTGTGTGGGTGGTACCTCTCACTTGGTAGTGGTAGTGTGTGGGCGGTACCTCTCACACTTGGTAATGGTAGTGTGGGCGGTACCTCTCACTTGGTAATGGTGTGGGCGGTACCTCTCACTTGGTAATGGTGTGGCGTACCTCTCCTTGGTAATGGCAGTGTGTGGTGGTACCTATCACTTGGTAATGGAGTGTGTGGGCGGTACCTCTCACTTGTAATGGCAGTGTGTGGGCGGTACCTCTCACTTGGTAATGGTAGTGTGTGGGCAGTACCTTACTTGGTAATGGTGTGGGCGGTACCTCACTTGGTAATGGTAGTGTGTGGGCGGTACCCTCACTTGGTAATGGTAGTGTGGGTGGTACCTCTCACTTGTAAGGTAGTGTGTGGGCGGTACCTCTCACTTGGTAATGGTAGTGTGTGGGCGGTAACCTCTCACTTGGTAATGGTAGTGTGTGGGTGGTACCTCTCACTTGGTAAGGTAGTGTGTGGGTGGTACCTTACGGTAAGGTAGTGTGTGGGCAGTACCTCTCGGTAATGGTAGTGTGTGGGCGGTACCACTCACTTGGTAATGGCAGTGTGTGGGCGGTACCTCTCACTTGGTAATGGCAGTGTGGGCAGTACCTCTCACTTGGTAATGGCAGTGTGTGGGCGGTACCTCTCACTTGTAATGGCAGTGTGTGGGCAGTACCTCTCACTTGGTAATGGTAGTGTGGGCGGTACCTCTCACTTGGTAATGGTAGTGTGTGGGCGGTACCTCTCATTTGTAATGGTGTGTGTGGGTGGTACCACTTGGTAATGGTAGTGTGTGGGTACCTATCACTTGGTAATGGTAGTGTGTGGCGGTACCTCTCACTTGGTAGTGTGTGGGCGGTACCTCTACTTGGTAAGGTAGTGTGGGCGGTACCTCTCACTTGGTAATGGTAGTGTGTGGGCGGTACCTCTCACTTGTAATGGCAGTGTGTGGGTGGTACCTCTCACTTGGTAATGGTAGTGTGTGGGTGGTACCTCTCACTTGGTAATGGCAGTGTGTGGGTGGTACCTATCACTTGTAATGGTAGTGTGTGGGCGGTACCTCTACTTGGTAATGGCAGTGTGTGGGCGGTACCTCTCACTTGGTAATGGTAGTGTGGCAGTACCTCTCACTTGGTAATGGTAGTGTGTGGGCGGTACCTCTCACTTGGTAATGGTAGTGTGTGGCGGTACCTCTCACTTGGTAATGGTAGTGTGTGGGTGGTACCTCTCACTTGGTAATGGTAGTGTGTGGCGGTACCTCTACTGGTAATGGTAGTGTGTGGGCGGTAACCTCTCACTTGTAATGGTGTGGGTGGTACCTCTCACTTGGTAATGGTAGTATGGGTGGTACTCACTTGTAATGGTAGTGTGGGCAGTACCTCTACTTAGGTAATGTGTGGCGGTACCACTCACTTGGTAATGGCAGTGGGCGGTACCTCTCACTTGGTAATGCAGTGTGTGGGCAGTACCTCTCACTTGGTAATGGCAGTGTGTGGGCGGTACCTCTCACTTGGAATGGCAGTGTGTGGGCAGTACCTCTCACTTGGTAATGGTAGTGTGTGGGCGGTACCTCTCACTTGGTAATGGTAGTGTGTGGGCGGTACCTCTCACTTGGTAATGGTAGTGTGTGGGACCTATCACTTGGTAATGGTAGTGTGTGGGTGGTACCTATCACTTGGTAATGGTAGTGTGTGGGCGGTACCTCTCACTTGGTTAGTGTGTGGGCGGTACCTCTCACTTGGTAATGGTAGTGTGTGGGCGGTACCTATCACTTGGTAATGGCAGTGTGTGGGTGGTACCTCTCACTTGGTAATGGCAGTGTGTGGGTGGTACCTCTCACTTGGTAATGGTAGTGTGTGGGCGTACCTATCACTTGGTAATGGTAGTGTGTGGGTGGTACCTATCACTTGGTAATGGTAGTGTGTGGGTGGTACCACTCGCCATGATTACTGCCGAGTCACTACCCACACACTCTCGGCTCTAGGTAGCCTTTGGAACATGAAAAAGGTTCCGCTTTTTGCCCGCACATAAAATAGTTGCTGGGATGAGACAGGTCCGTAGCCCTTCCGATGTTCCAGGCATTGACTGGTTGTGACACAGTATCAGCTTTTGTTGTCCAAAGTCTCGGTCCTTGATCATGTCATGCGAGCTGCTTACTAAGGTGGGCACACGTGAGGCCACACAGATTCCAGCACCTTCATCTGTCAGCTGGAGTTGGATGAAAAATTAATATGAACTGTTTGAGTCAAACGAGACAGCTCTTCCTGAAGCAGCAAAAGCATCCAATGAGCTGCTCTGCTGTGGCTGTAAAACAGGTTGTCGTGGTCTCAACGAATACAAGAAGGCTGCTCCTCCCTTCACTGTTCTGTGTTGTAATGACCTTGGTGTCATTATAATGTCATGTATTTATTGAAAAAAAAATCGTGCAAATTCTCGATTTTTGGTTCAGGATCATTGCTTACATAATAAGACATAGACTATTGTACAGTAGCATACCTAATGCTATACACTCCATCTGGTGAGACTATAATCGCTGACTCATTTATGATAATCAATCTTTACTGGACTATGAGTTTACGGCTTTTGTTGTTCTATGTCTTTCTTTATGTAAAATTATCATTAATAGTAATTTGTAAATATTTTTAAGTGTAAGATATATATGTTGTAGTAATATCTAAGGAAGATCACTATTATTTTTCCCGTTACTTTCATACACTTTTATACAAGGTTTGAGTCAGCTAATGTTGTTGATGGTGGATAGTGAGCCGGGGTGGATAGTGAGCCGGACACAATGACACTTTACAAACTGTTGCTCAGCCCCGAGTAGGAAGGAGTTTTAGATGCTTTCCTAAAAGTGGATACTGTGACTGTTGTTGTTATAGTCTGACACTCTATTGTAGGTATCCAAAGAAAACATAATGGTACCATCATCTTGTCAATAGAAATGATGTGCATTTTGAAAGCCTCTGTTTGGTATGTTGATAGAAGAATTACCAGCAGCTGTTTGTCTCATGCACAAGTAAACACCGGAAAAAGTTCCTTGAAATGTTTTATTACTTTTTCACAAACTTAAGTTCTTTTTTTCTTGGATAATTTACCTACTATTTTCTTACCGTGTCATTAGATTTTTGTTAAATGTAGTTATCTTTATTTTTTTATCCTACACTTTAATACATCTCTTTACACGTTCATAAAACCCGTTGCGACCCCTGCCTTAAGTGAACTCTTAACAGCTAATGCTTTAACAAATGTGTGTTTTATCTTTAACATAATAAAGTGGATTTCATTTCCTTCTATATTAAAACATGACCAATAATATATTCCGCCAGTTATATTATTTATTTAATTAATATGTAAAGCTACTCAGGCCGAGAGAGAGAGAGAGAGAGAGAGAGAGACAACTATCACACAGACTTGCGTTATTATGTTAAGTCATCTAACCCTTTATCACTTAACATGGCTATCTCACGTTCCCTTCCTTTAGCTATCACCCTCCCTCCCCTCCTGCTATCACCCTCCCTCCCTCCCCACACCCTCCCTCCCTCCCGCTATCACCTCCCTCCCTCCCCTGCCATCACCCTCCCTCACTCCTGCTATCACCCTCCCTCCCTCCCTCCCATCACCCTCCCTCCCTCCCGCTATCAACTATCCACACTGACACTCCTGTAAAATAAAACAAGAAAAATATGCATTAACACCAGTTCCATAAATCAGCGAGAGCGTAAATGTGAACCTTTTCCTTTTAAGAAAATTAAACTTTTTCCCCTCTCTCTTCCTCACATGAACCTCCTAACACACACATTATCACCCAAAACACTTTTTAGGATAAAACTTTTTCATCGACAAATTTTAGCTGAGGTAAAACTTTTAGACATAACTTAACAATGAGGGTTCTTGTTAATATGTCTGTGACAATATTTAACACGTGTAGCTCAGTACCACCATTACCACCACTACCACCAATACCAACACTACCAACACTACCAACATTACCACCACTACCACCAATACCAACACTACCACCATTACCAACATTACCACCACTACCACCAATACCAACACTACCAACACTACCAACATTACCAACATTACCACCAATACCAACACTACCGACACTACCACCATTACCAACATTACCACCACTACCACCAATACCAACACTACCAACACTACCGACACTACCAACACTAAAAACACTACCGACACTACCGACACTACCAACATTACTAAACACTACCAACACTAAAACTACTCTACATTTTCCAGCACTACCAGAGCACTTCACCAACACTGCCAAACTTCAATGCCGACACTATAACCTGCCGACACTACCAACACTACCAGCACTACCGACACTACCGACACTACCAACACTACCAACACTACCGACACTACCGACACTACCAACACTATGCAGCACAAGAAAAGTGTGGTTCAGAATAAGTCTTTCAGACAATAATTCATCTTTAAAATTATTGACGAGAACTTTTTGCAAACATCCAGTGTCTCCACAGTGACGTGAGTGTAGTTATGACCTTCTCTACCTCTACCTCACTACAGTACCTCCATCTACCCCACTACAGTACCTCCATCTACCTCACTATAGTACCTTTATCTACCTCACTACAGTACCTCCATCTACCTCACTACAGTACCTCCATCTACCTCACTACAGTACCTCCATCTACCCCACTACAGTACCTCCATCTACCTCACTATAGTACCTTTATCTACCTCACTACAGTACCTCCATCTACCTCACTACAGTACCTCCATCTACCTCACTACAGTACCTCCATCTACCCCACTACAGTACCTCCATCTACCTCACTATAGTACCTTTATCTACCTCACTACAGTACCTCCATCTACCCCACTACAGTACCTCCATCTACCTCACTACAGTACCTTCATCTACCTCACTACAGTACCTCCATCTACCCCACTACAGTACCTTCATCTACCCCACTACAGTACCTTCATCTACCTCACTACAGTACCTCCATCTACCTCACTACAGTACCTCCATCTACCCCACTACAGTACCTCCATCTACCTCACTACAGTACCTTCATCTACCTCACTACAGTACCTCCATCTACCTCACTACAGTACCTCCATCTACCTCACTACAGTACCTCCATCTACCTCACTACAGTACCTCCATCTACCTCACTACAGTACCTCCATCTACCTCACTACAGTACCTCCATCTACCTCACTACAGTACCTCCATCTACCTCACTACAGTACCTCCATCTACCTCACTACAGTACCTCCATCTACCTCACTACAGTACCTCCATCTACCTCACTACAGTACCTCCATCTACCTCACTACGATACCTTCATCTTCTCACTCCTCACTAACTGCTGCAGGAGCTGCGGCAGTTGTTGTATGGGTGGGGGCTACATCCTTTGCGGCATGAACTGCGGCAGTTGTTGTGGGTGGAGGGCTACCTATGGTGCGGGAGAAGTTGCGGCAGTTGTTGTATGGGTGGGGGCTGCATCTCTTGCGGGAGGAGCTGAGGCAGTTGTTGTATTGGTGAAGGGCTACATCTGGTGCGGGAGAATCTGCGGCAGTTGTTGTAGGGTGGGGACTACATCTCTTGAGGGAGGATCTGCGGCAGTTGTTGTATGAGTGGGGGCTACAATTGGTGCGGCAGGAGCTGCGGCAGCGTTTTTCCAATCCTGGCGCTTCTCCGCCTCGCCGTGTAGTCGATCAATCTTGAAGATTCTTGCACCACCCAACAGTACTTCTCCCCGCGTGGTGGTTGAGATCCCCAGGGGTGAGCGTCGACTTGGGTGTTTTTAGATATTCATTAAGAGTATCCTTGTACCTCCTCCGTTGCCCACCTTCCTTTAAATAACTGTACTGTAGCTAGTTTGTTGGTAACGTTGTTGATAGTTGTTCCTGGACAATGATGCTCCTATTTTTCGTGACGGAAGATATTGGCATGTTTGTCCTGTCTTCCCTGGGGATCGGACAATGAAGCGGAGACTGTACTGAAGGAAACTCTCAGGCACCTTGAAATGTCTCTTGTTGGTGAGCCAAGTCTCGCTGCCAATATAATCAGGATAGGGAGGACCACTGCTTGATAAACCAGCAGCATCGGTGATACCTTGAATTCCTTACAACTGGAAACAGGTAGAAGCCAAGGTATTGAAGGAGATTAAAGATGGAGAGGGTGGTTCCGTTAATGGAGGGATGGTGGGGGTGTCACTGACCCAGGGGTGAGTTGGAACAAAATCTGTGTCGCGAAGAATATGAAGTCGTATTCATACTGAAGTTCAGTTATGGAAGCATCAAACACATTTGTCCTTGCTTGGCGTAGTCTAATGTTGAAAGTCCCGTCATCTGGTATTGGATGTCCGCCCCGCCGGGTACATTGTCACTGGCACGAGTAAGGAAGGCAGCTAAGAAATTGGAAAAGAGAGTTGGTGCCAATACACACCCTTGTTTTACCCCCGTTTGGGAGGTGAATACTGCCCTTGTGTGGGCAACCAAAAGGGCTGATGGTGATGGTGGAGTGTGTGAGGTGATGGTGGAGTGTGTGTATTGGGGTGATGGTGGAGTGTATGTGTCGGAGTGATGATGGTGGAAGTGTGTGGGGTGATGGTGGAGTGTGTGGGTGATGGTGGATGTGTGTGTGTGTGTCGGGGTGATGATGGGTGTGTGGGGAGATGATGGGTGTGTGGGGTGATGGTGAAGTGTGTGTGTGTGTATGTCAGGGTGATGTGGTGTGTGGGTGATGGTGGAGTGTGTGTGGTGATAGGAGGTGTGTGTGTGTAGGGGTGATGGTGGAGTGTGTCGGGGGTGATGATGGTATTGTGGGGTGATGGTGGAGGGTGTGAGTCGTGGAAGTGTGTGTGTGTGTGGGGTGATGGTGGGTGTGTGGGGTGATGGTGGAGTGTGTGGGGGATGGTGAGTGTGTGGATGATGGTGAAGTGTGTAGGGTGATTGAGTGTGTGGGGTAATGTGGAGTGTGTGAGGAGTGATGGTAGGTGTGTGGGAGTGATGGTGGGTGTGTGTGGTGATGATGGGTGTGTGGGGTGATGAGGGGAGTGTGTGGGGGTGATGATAGAGTGTGTGGGGTGATGATGCAGTGTATGGGGTGATGATGGGTATGGGGTGTGGTGGAGTGTGGGGTGATGGGTGTGTGGGGTGATGGTGGGTGTGTGAGGTGATGGTGGAGTGTGTTAGTGAAGGTGGGGTGTGTGGTGATGGTGTGGGTGTATGAGGGGGTGTGGTGGAGTGTGTGGGGTGATGGTGGGTGTGTGGGGGGTGATGGTGGAGTGTGTGGGTGATGGTGGAAGTGTGTGGGTGATGGTGGAGTGTTTGAGGTGAATGTGTAGTGTGTGGGGTGATGGTAGGTGTGTGGATGATGGTGGAGTGGGGAGGGTGATGTGGGGGTGATGTGGAGGTGATGGTGGAAGTGTGGTGATGGTGGAGTGTGTGGGGTGATGGTGGAGTGTGTGGGGTGATGGTGGAGTGTGTGGGGTGGTGGTGGGTGTGTGGGGTGATGGTGGAGGTGTGTGGGGTGATGGTGGAAGTGTGTGGGGTGATGGTGGAGTGTGTGGGGTGATGATGGAGTATTATTGGGGTGATGGTGTGGAGTGTGTGGGGGTGATGGTGTAATTTTGGGGTGATGGTGAAGTGTGTGGAGTGATGGTGGAGTGTGTGGGGTGATGGTGTAGTGTGTGGGGTGATGGTGGAAGTGTGTGGGGTGATGGTGGAAGTGTGTGGGGGTGATGATAGGTGTGTGGGGGGTGATGGTGGAGGTGTGTGGGGTGATGGTGGAGTGTATGAGGGTGATGTTGAGGTGTGTGGGGGTGATGGTGAGTGTGTGAGTGAGTGATGGAGGTGTGTGGGGTGATGGTGAGTGTGTGGGTGATGGTGGGGGTGTGTGGGGGTGAGGTGGGTGTGTGGGGTGATGGTGGAGGTGTGTGGGGAGTGATGGGGGTATGTGAGGTGATGGTGGAAGTGTATGAGGTGATGATTGGGTGTGTTGGGTGATGATGGAGTGTGTGTGGAGTGATAATGGTGGAGGTGTATGAGGTGATGGTTAGTGTATGAGGTGATGGTGGTATGAGGTGATGTGAGTGGATGTGTGGGGTGATGGTGGAGTGTGTGGGGTGATGGTGGAGGTATGTGGGGTGATGGTGGGTGTGTGGGGTGGTGGTGGAAGTGTGTGAGGTGATGTTGGAGTATGTTTGTGGGGTGATGATGGGTGTGTGGGATGATGGTGGAGTATGTGGGGTGATGATGGGTGTGTGGGGTGATGATGTGAAGTGTGGGGTGATGGTGGAAGTGTGTGGAGTGATGGTGGGTGTGTGAGGTGATGGTAGGTGTGTGGGGTGATGGTGGAGTGTGTGGTGATGATGAGTGTGTGAGGGGTGATGGTGGAGTGTGTGGTGATGGTGAAGTGTGTGGGGTGATGGTGGGTGTGTGTGGTGATGGTGGGTGTGTGGGTGTGATGGTGGAGTGTGTGGGGTGATGGTGGGGTGTGTGGGGTGATGGTGGAGGTGTGGGGGTGATGGTGGAGTGTGTGGGGAGATGGTGGAGTGTGTGGGTTGATGGTGGGTGTGTGGGGTGATGGTGGAATGTGGGGTGATGGTGGAGTGTGGGGTGATGGTGGAGTGTGTGGGGTGGTGGTGGAGTGTGTGGGGTGATGATGGGTGTGTGTGTGGGGTGATGGTGGATGTGTGTGGGGTGATGGTGGAGTGTGTGGGGTGATGGTGGGTGTGTGGGGTGATGGTGGAGTGTGTGGGGTGATGGTGGAGTGTGTGGGGTGGTGTGGGTGTGTGGGGTGATGGTGGGTGTGTGGGGTGATGGGAGTGTGTGGGGTGATGGTGGGTGTGTGGGGTGATGGTGGAGTGTGTGGGGTGATGGTGGGTGTGTAGGGTGATGGTGGGTGTGTGGGGTGATGGTGGAATGTGTGGGGTGATGGTGGAGTGTGTGGGGTGATGGTGGGTGTGTGTGGGGTGATGGTGGAGTGTGTGGGGTGATGGTGGAGTGTTGGGGTGATGGTGGATGTGTGGGGTGATGGTGGAGTGTGTGTGTGTGTTGGGGTGATGGTGGGTGTGTGGGGTGATGATGGGTGAGGTGGGGTGTGGTGGGTGTGTGAGAGTGTGGGGTGATGGTGGGTGTGTGGGGTGATGGTGGAGTGTGTGGGGTGATGGTGGGTGGTGTGTGTGGGGGTGATGGTGGGTGTGTGGGGTGATGGTGGGTGTGTGGGAGTGATGGGTGTGTGAGGTGATGGTGGAGTGTGTGTGGTGATGGTGGGTGTGTGGGGTGATGGTGGAGTGTGTGTGTGTGGGGTGATGGGTGTGTGTGGGGTGATGGTGGAGTGTGTGGGGTGATGGTGGGTGTGTGTGGTGATGGTGGAGTGTGTGGGGTGATGGTGGAGTGTGTGGGGGTGATGGAGTGTGTGGTGGTGATGGTGGAGTGTGGGGTGTGATAGGTGTGTGGGGTGATGGTGGAGTGTGTGGGGTGTGGTGGAGTGTGTGGGGTGATGGTGGAGGTGTGTGGGGTGATGGTGGGTGTGTGGGGTGATGGTGGAGTGTGTGGGTGAAGGGTGGGTGTGTGGAGTGAAGGTGGGTGTGTGTGTGTGGGTGATGGGTGTGTGGGGTGGTGGATGTGTGTGGGGTGATGGTGGAGTGTGTGGGGTGATGGTGGGTGTGTGTGGGGTGGTGGGTGTGTGGGGTGATGGTGGAGTGTGTGGGGGTGATTGGATGTGTTGGGGTGATGGTGGATGTGTGGGGTGATGGTGGAGTGTGTGGGGTGATGGTGGAGGTGTGTGGGTGATGGTGGAGTGTGTGGGGTGATGGTGGAGTGTGTGGGGTGATGGTGGAGTGTGTGGGGTGATGGTGGAGTGTGTGGGGTGATGGTGGGTGTGTGTGTGTTGGGGTGATGGTGGGTGTGTGTGGGGTGATGGTGGTGTGTGGGGTGGTGGGTGTGTGTGTGTGGGGATTGGTGGTGATGGGTGTGTGGGGTGATGGGTGTGGGGTGGTGGTGGGTTGTGTGTGTGGGGTTGATGGTGGGTGTGTGGGGTGTGGGTGGGTGTGTGGGGTGATGATGGGTGTGTGAGTGGGTGTGTGTGGTGATGGTGGGTGTGTGGGGTGATGGTGGAATGTGTGTGTGTGGGGGGTGTGGGTGGTGTGGGGTGATGGTTGGTGGGGTGATGATGGGTGTGTGGGGTGATGATGGGTGTGTGGGGTGATGATGGGTGTGTGTGGTGATGGTGGAGTGTGTGTGTGTGGGTGATGGAGTGTGGTGGTGATGGTGGGTGTGTGGGGTGATGATGGGTGTGTGGGGTGATGGTGGGTGTGTGGGGTGATGATGGGTGTGGGGTGATGATGGATGTGGGGTGATGGTGGAGTGTGTGGGTGATAGTGGGTGTGGGGTGATGGTGGGTGTGTGGGGTGAGTGGGTGGTGTGGTGATGGTGGAGTGTGTAGGTGATGGTGGAGTGTGTGGGGGTGATGATGGGTGTGTGAGGGTGATGGTGGGTGTGTGGGATGATGGAGTGTGTGTGGGGTGAGTGGTGGAGTGTGTGGGGGTGATGGGTGTGTGGGGTGATGGTGGAGTGTGTGGGGTGATGGTGGAGTGTGTGGGGTGATGGTGGAGTGTGTGGGGTGATGGTGGAGTGTGTGTGGGGTGATGGTGTAGTGTGTGGGGGTGATGGTGGGTGTGTGGGGGTGATGTGGTGGGAGTTGTGGGGGGGTGATGGTGGGTGTGTGGGGGTGATGGTGGGTGTGTGTGGGGTGATGGTGGAGTGTGTGGGGTGATGGTGGAGTGTGGGGGGAGGTGATGAGGGAGTGTGTGGGGTGATGGATGTGTGGGGTGATGGTGGGTGTGTGGGGGTGGAGTGTGTGGGTGATGGTGGGTGTGTGTGGGTGATGGTGGAGTGTGTGGGGGTGATGGTGGGTGTGGTAGGGGGGGGGATGGGGTGGAGTGTGTGGGGTGATGGGGTGGGTGTGTAGGTGATGGTGGGTGTGTGGGGTGATGGTGGAGTGTGTGGGGGTGATGGTGGGTGTGTGGGGTGATGTGGTGGGTGTGTGTGGGGGTGATGGTGGGTGTGTGGGGTGATGGGTGGGTGTGTGGGGTGATGATGGGTGTGTGGGGTGATGGTGGTGTGTGGGGTGATGGTGGGTGTGTGGGGGTGATGGTGGGTGTGTGGGGGTGATGTGAGGGTGGAGTGTGTGGGGGTGATGGTGGGTGTGTGGGTGTGGGTGGGTGTGGAGGGGGTGATGTGGTGGAGTGTGTGGGGTGTGGTGGAGTGTGTGGGGTGAGGGGTGGGTGTGATGGTGGAGTGTGTGGGGTGATGATGGGTGTGTGGGGTGAGTGGTGGGTGTTTGGGGGTGATGGTGGGTGTGTGGGGATGTGATGGGTGTGTGGGGTGATGGTGGGTGTGGGGTGATGGTGTGGTGTGTGGGGTGATGGTTGGGTGTGTGGGGTGATGGTGAGTGTGTGGGGGTGATGGTGGAATGTGTGGGGGTGATGGTGTGGTGTGTGGGGTGATGGTGTGGATGTGGGGGTGTGGGTGTGTGGGGTGGTGGAGGTGTGTGGGGTGATGGTGAGGTGTGTGGGGTAAAGGAGTGTGCTTGTGTAGGAAGGATGCTTTAGGAGGTGAGGGGTGCGGTGGTAAACGCGTCTTATACCTTTAGGCCACGAATCCGTCTCCAATATTTGTCAAGTGTGAGGCCGGGCTTGTGTTTAGTCTCACTGTTGACCTTCAATATCGTGGCCTTTGAGGGAGTCTGCCAATACTGACTACTGAATCCCTTGTTGGTGAATCTCTACTGTGTTTAATGTTTATCTAATATTTTACCCTAACAACCAATCAATTTAATGGTTTTACACAGAGATAAACAAGTTTGTTACAACAATATCAAATACTTTACCAGTTAGAAACTGTAGTAGAGTAGAGGGTCGTGGGTGCCCAGGTCGGGCTGTGGCTCATGTGATGTTGTCGAGGCAAGTGGTATGGATTGTGCAGCCTAACTTATCAATAAGGTCTCTGGTGGCTGAGTAGGATGGTATGTATGCAACAGTTGGCGAGTTGAGACAGTGATCCCGGTTAGCGTTTGTTTTGACCAATATACTTCACTGTACTGTACCTCTCATTACACCTACATTACGTCAGCACAACTATCAGTGAACCTTTACGAGCTGTGGCTGACTGGTCGTGTGGGCGAGTAGATTAGGCAGACGTTGCAACTTAAAGAAAATTGATCACTATTTGTCAAAATTTGTTTAGACTCATTTAAGAAGTTGTTTATTATTTTAATACATGCAAATTATACCTAACGATGGTTACGTCATGTTAGGTTACGTATTCTATAAAACAATTCATTTATATGTATATTATGTATTATGGTTTATATATATATATATATATATATATATATATATATATATATATATATATATATCTTGATAAAATCACACGGGAAAATGAAAAACGGAGTACGGTACTCCGTTGTTTCATTTTCCCGTGATTTTCTATCAGATTTATCTTATCACGTTTTCATTGTGGATTTACAGGAAATATATATATATATATATATATATATATATATATATATATATATATATATATATATATATATATATATATATATATATATATATATATATATATATATATATATATACTTACTGTATATGTAACCGGTCGGAAGGGAATTTTATTCTCACTTGACTTGGGGTTTATTATTATTAGATGGTCATTGAAGTGGAGCTCCTTGGAGAAAAAACCTGAACCAGCACAAACACACTTAAATTACTAGAAAATGAATTCTCCGTGACCCGTGGAAGGGTAGCACCAGTGATTGGGGTGAATGAGACGCACTGTAAAATTTAGACACTTCTATTCCCTCCAACACTACAGACACAATCAATAATGGTACACCAACATATGCTCACCTCTTAACCTGGCTTAAAACACTACTCTGGGAAATAAAAGTTATTCATGATATTTAAATTATTAGAAACTTAGAAAATGCCAAACGATCGTCAAACGGGGGCAGACGATGGTCCCACGTCGTTAGTTGTACACCCAGACAGCTGGTTTCACTCCAATTCTCACCATACTCAACAGCGTGGGCTCAACTCAGGTGAGTGGACTCATAGAGGTCTTGTGGACGTTTCATACCGCGTGGGCTCTACAGAACCCCTGCTGTATACCCTCTGTTAGCTATTGTCTCACATCACGGTCACTCACTCATTGTTTGTTCCTACCGCCCTATCTAAGCTCTGAGAGATTGAATAAAACTCACTTGTTAATACTTATGTTAAATAAACGAAGGAAACCAGTTCACGTGGTCGTCTCTCCTGGGTACCACTCTCTCCACTCTACACAAACACGTTCCCACAAGGCGCTCACGCCTTGAAGGAGTGACTTATTTACCACGACTAATAGCTTAATTAGGACATACGCAACATTTTCAGACTAGGAAGCGATCTATAATAATTTTTAATTTAATAACTGATATTTAATTTCATAATTCACGTCCATATTAAGTCGCCAGAGTATGAGGGCAGCGCCACCATCACTCAGACGACCTTGAAAGACTTAATATAGCCAGTATTCGTAATTGCGTCTCTAAATATTACACTAAAATTTCTAAATATATATATATATATATATATATATATATATATATATATATATATATATATATATATATATATATATATATATATATATATATATATATATAGTGTATCAGCAGGAGAGACAGTGTGTGTTAGTTTCACCAGAAGACAGTTTGGTGGAGCAGAAGCGACTGTCTCAGCTCAACTTCCACCAGTGAGTCCCAGGTGCTTTCTTTTAGGAGAGTCAGTGAAATTTTTATTACGACCTGCAAGTTCTTCAAGTGTGGTAAAGCTGACTCAACTTTTGTCCTGGAAAACACGAGAGCTACCTTCCCTGTAGAGAGAGACTGATGGATGGAGAATATATAGGCAGACCATCGTATAGAATCATATGTTTAGACTGAGTTTTGAGTTGATAATAGAGAGAGAGAGAGAGAGAGAGAGAGAGAGAGAGAGAGAGAGAGATTAGTAGAGGGACAGGTTAAGAGACAAAGAGACAGGAAAGCTAGACTTTAACACCCCTTTAAAGACACGTCGTACACTCACCTCTTATTAAGCAACTAAATTATGTCATTGTGTTTTTGTTACCCAGTGTGCAGTAACCTTATACAGGTCACTATTAGTTATATTACCATTCAGGGAAAACAGTATTGGGTGCACAGTTGGGGAAATATCTTCCTACACCCCTGTGGTAACCCGTGTCTCTAAACGGCACCGTCACAGTAGTAGTGTCACTATTATGAATGAATGGGTATTGGTCGTGTAACGATGGACGTAATTGGTGGATAGGTTTGTTATAGGTCATATAGGATGGCCGTTTGGTGACACGTGTTACCACAGGGGTGTAGGAACACATTTCCCCAACTGTACCATCACACACACACATCGTCCACAACCTTCCCTCCATCAGTCTCCAACGGATGATTTACACTCAGACTTTTATTTTGGTGTAACACAGATTTACTTTTCCTGCAGCGGATGTCATCAGTGAGCGCCTGGGGGCTGCCTCACACTCCCCAGTCCTCACACATCGTATTTACTGGCGAGAAAACACAGATGATGACGATCACTTGAAGATGATGTGGCGACGTACTGAGATTGGATTGTTCTGTGCGGGTTCTCAAGAGCTTCCTACGTTTTATATTTCCACCCATAACAGGAGATAAGTTGAAAGTTTTGTTGTCGTCGTGAGTGCCACTATCATTCTCAAACGTAACTTCGCTAAAATGTTCTCCCACAAACTGTAGAAATAAGAACACATCTATTGTGGTTCACTTGAGCTGTGTTGATACTCAGAACGTTCAAAATGGTGTAGAAATTATATTGACACTTTACACTAACTGGATGTGTTCTGTTATAATCATTTAAGGAAAAACTTTTGCGCATGAGTGTTTGAGAATGTGGAGCTTGGGGTGTGTGTGTGGGGGGTGTTGAGGCGGAGGTCCTGTGAGGGAACTTTAACTCCCTGGCGCTACAGAGTAATGGCACTCTTCCTGATTCACCAATGTTCGCCCTAAAGACAACGCAACACATCTAGCTACTGTACAGTCTCAATAGAATTGCTCCGCCATTTGTGTCACAGTCCTTGTACCATAGCTTGACCTGCGCTCTCATAATTACTTGGAATATAATTTAATATGCGAGTCTTTAGGCCACAAGAACGTCATGAAGCCTTCTCGGTGGTCCTGGTCACTTGATGCGTCAGAGGTAAAAATTGGTGGCCAATATTGGTCGTTGGTTTGGTTGGGTCAACTTATAATGCAGCTTAGCGGAGCAGAGCTGTGGCGTGGAATGTGCCAATATTGTCTCCTGAAGTTTATGGTTATCCCCGCCGCCACTTGGCTCCATAAAACTGCGGTTTATCCTCCAACACTATTTTTCTCTCAACATTCTTGGTATTGATCTTGACTTACTTGTGTTTATGTTGAAGTAACATTTTTACAAACATTTCACATATTTCTTTGGATTTGTTTTAGCTCAACTAATATTTTCACGAACTTTCGGGTTATTAGTATTGACTTACCTGTGTTTAAGTTGTGGTAATATTATGTTAAGGTGTGAGGTGTATATTCTGACCATCTGTTCACGTTACAGTATTTGTGTTGACTTATCTGTGTACAGTATGGTATGGCGGTATTTGTGTCGAGGCCTTAACTGTTTAAGTTGTAAAACTATTCTTGTCAATATTTGGGGTCTTGGTCGTAACTTACCTGTGTGTAAGAAGGAGAATAAAGTATGGAATGTTGAGTTACATCCCTCCAAGACAGAGACTCACTCACTGCACCTGTGTGTCGTAGGCAATTCGTAAACAGTTTATGTATAGTGATAAAGTTAGATGTTCTCTGAGTTAATAATTATCAAAAAATGTTTCACCGATAAAGATTCTTCATAAAATGAGAGAGAAAACGTGAAAGAAAATCACGAATAAGAAAGAAAACAACTTGTTCAAAGCTGTTATAGTTTAGTTCTTTGAGTAATAAATAACAAACTTGTTTTTGGATATAAAGTTCATTTGATTAAATCACATAATTTCCTAATTTAAAACATATGATTTCTCACTAAACCTAACCTAACCTAACCGAACCTGCATCGTTAACATAATCCTCTGGTAGAACTTCACGAGGCGGGTCATATTTGATCTCATAACCTCCTTAATATTCTGTCGTCCCTTTATATATAAAGTACATTATGCGTGCGTGCGTGCGTGCGTGCGTGTGTTCCTTATTTATTTCCATGGTTTTCAAGACAGAGCTGAAATTTGGTAGGGAGATGCGGGTGGCCTAGGGGACGGTCGTGTCTCTCCACCTGGGCAACGTCGGGTAACTTAACCAGTACTGTTTAAATTTGCCCAGAGCAAAATAAAGGTGGGGTGGGGCAGAGAAATAGTAGAAACGGCTTCAATAAATTAAATTTTAATTAACCTAAACACAGATAACCGAAAGTCGGATAACTGAGAATTTACTGTGTCTTGTTTTACTGAAAATAACTGTTCTTGCCGAGTCAATTCAAGAGCGTTCATACACTTCTCTCTAGTGACACAAATGTCTTGATCCTAGCGTTAAGATGGTACCCGAGGCGCGGTGCCAGTCCAGGCATAGTAACTGGTCAGGGAAAAACAGGCAGTTGCTTCCTCTTGCCAAATATATGACGCTCTTCAAGGTGATATGGCGCTCTGTCTGGATACCACAGTCGTGCAGGATGCGACTCCGTAAGAGCTGTCAAAGGAGGAGCAAAGTGGCCTGCTGGAAGGATTTCTGTAAGGGTGAACAACACAGTATACGTATGACTGGGCAAGAAGGGATAATGTGAGTTGATCTGTAAGCTGCACTTGTCTGGTACTAAGTCAATACGTACAAGATAACATTCTGATCACGTAAACTAAATGCGAACATCTTCCTGCAAGTAATGGATTTCTTCATCAACACAACCACACGCGAATTACCAGGGCAGAATGTGTCACCATAGTACATACATACTTCACAGCCGGAGTGTACAATATACCACAATAACCAGTGGTCGGTGAACAAATGAGAATAAATCTTCTTCCCATGTCACCTTTTGTATTAACACACACACACACACACACACCTAAAACCACATGAGGTCCTTCATATCAACACCCGAGGACGAGTTACTACACCACGTGAACACCACACCACCTGGTGTCTCCATGACCAGTCCAGGACCGGGCCATCAACTGTAAACTTTATGTTCCTTCTTTCAATAATGAAAGCTTTTGTTTAACGACCCACCCACCCCATGTCTTTGTATGTAATAAGTCATTTATGTCCAAGGTATATTTTCAGCCTTCGGGCTGCAGAACTTGTTAAAAAACCCGTTAATTATTATTATTATTATTATTATTATTATTATTATTATTATTATTATTATTATTATTATTATTATTATTAAAAGTCGCTGGTTCGGTCCTGGATCACCCCTTAGCAGTAACTGGGTATCGAACTTTGCGATCGGGGAAGTGAAGCTAGCGGAGTGCAGTGACAGCGCCAGTGCCTCCCTGTGTGCTGAAAGTTTACCGAGTGTCGTATGAGATCAAACACCTTCAGCAATCAAGATTTTATTCAACTCATAAATCCATATACATATGCCACAGAACAAAACAAAACCCAATTAGAACAAGAGAATATTTAGAGTAAAGGTAAACACAAACATAATTTATTCCATAATATGACACCGAGCCGTGTGCTGATTCCACATTGTTCCTCACAGACTGCCAAACGCTTTGCAAATGATTTTTTTTATTATCTCCCATGTTCAAAGAGGTGTATATTTTGTTATCCAAAATAATGTGTTTAATGTGTGGTGTATAAGTGGCCGTTATGTGTGTGTGTGTGTGTGTGTGTGTGAGGAAGACATTAATAGTAGTGGTAGTATCTCCATTGGCTGTGAGTCGGCCGCCAACCTTCTCAAGATGTTAGGGCTCACCTTTCATCTGTCACCGTCACCTGCTCCTACCATCATCAGGAAATTAACGATTGCTGTATTCTCTTTAACTCAACGTGCTGGAGATAGATGTGTACACTACTTTATGTATGCAAGCTGAGGATAAGAAACAAGTGTACATCGGGAGTTGTTGTTGCCTTACCTGCTGCTTCTACACCCGTCTCGCTTTATTTTCCGCTGCCGTGTTCTCCTCTTAAAGTCTCTTTATTTTGACCCACCCCATAATGTAGTGGAAGGTTGGTGTGTCGTCAGCAACAGTTGATGATGAAGTTTCACTCTTAATTTCTTGGATCAACAATGTTTTAGTTTCATAAATGTTCTGAGAAGCTGCATTGATACAAGTTAATTAATCTGTATTATTTTATCATGGACACAGCTACATGGTCTGAGTCGACGTCTGTGTCTCTTGTAGTTGTCTTCGGATAGTACTGAGTGAACATTTGTCGTACAATCGTTGTGATATTTTCACCGAACCTAACCGAACCTAACCTCATTTAACCTAACCTAACCTAACCTTTATCTACCTTATCTACTCTACTTTATCTACTCTACTTGCGCTTGTGAGACCTCACCTGGATTACGCACTTCAATTCTGGTCACCGTACTACAGAATGGATATAGAATCCTTGGAAAGAATTCAGAGGAGAATGACAAGACTAATCCGGGCATTAGGAACCTTGAGTATAGAGACAGGTTAAAGCATCTTAATTTGCACTCCCTCGAGAGACGTAGAGTGAGGGGCGATATGACAGAGGTGTATAAATGGAAGTCAGGGCTGAACAAAGGGGACATTACCAATGTACTCAAACTATCCAACCAGGAGCGAACTCGTAACAATGGTTTTAAATTAGACAAATTTAGATTTAGGCGCGAAATAGGTAAACATTGGTTTGGAAATAGAGTAGTGGACGAGTGGAACAAGTTACCAAATATCATCATTAACTGGAACACGCTGGATAGCTTCAAACACAGGTTGGGTGGATATATGAGCGATAGGGGTTGGGTGTAAACGGGACTGTACAGTATGGACCAATAGGTTCGCTGCAGTTTCCTCCACTCATATGTCGTACTTTATCTACTTTATCTACTCAAAATTATCTACTTTATCAACTCAACTTTATCTACTTTATCTACTCTATCATATCTACTCTACTTTATCTACTCTACTTTATCTACTCTACCTTATCTACTATACTTTATCTACTCTACCTTATCTACTCTACTTTATCTACCTTATCTACTCTACTTTATCTACTCTACTTTTTCTACTCTACTTTATCTACCTTATATACTCTACTTTATCTACCTTATATACTCTACTTTATCTACCTTATATACTCTACTTTATCTACATATATACTCTACTTTATCTACCTTATCTACTCTACTTTATCTACCTTATATCTACTACTACTTTATCTACCTTATCTACTCTACTTTATCTACCTTATATACTCTACTTTATCTACCTTATCTACTCTACTTTATCTACCTTATCTACTCTACTTTATCTACCTTATATACTCTACTTTATCTCCTTATCTACTCTACTTTATCTACCTTATCTACTTTACTTTATCTACTCTATACTCTACTTTATCTACCTTATATACTCTACTTTATCTATATACTCCACTTTATCTACCTTATATACTCCACTTTATCTATTATCTACTCTAATATCTACTCTACTTTATCCACCTTATATACTCTACTTTATCTACCTACTCTACTTTATCCACCTACTCTACTTTATCTACCTTATATACTCCACTTTATCTACCTTATATACTCCACTTTATCTACCTTATATACTCTACTTTATCTACCTTATATACTCTCACTTTATCTACCTTATATACTCCACTTTATCTATATTATCTACTCTAATTTATCTCTACTTTATCCACCTTATATACTCTACTTTATCTACCTTATATACTCTACTTTATCTACCTTAAATACTCTACTTTATCTACCTTATATACTCTACTTTATCTACCTTATATACTCTACTTTATCTATATTATCTACTCTAATTTATCCACCTTATATACTCTACTTTATCTACCTTATATACTCCACTTTATCTACCTTATATACTCCACTTTATCTATATTATCTACTCTAATTTATCCACCTTATATACTCTACTTTATCCACCTTATATACTCTACTTTATCTACCTTATATACTCTACTTTATCTACCTTATATACTCTACTTTATCTACCTTATATACTCTACTTTATCTACCTTATATACTCTACTTTATCTACCTTATATACTCTACTTTATCTACCTTATCTACTCTACTTTATCTACCTTATATACTACTCTACTACTCTATCTGCCTTATCTACTCTACTTTATCTACCTTATCTACTCTACTTTATCTACCTTATATACTCTACTTTATCTACCTACCTATATACTCTACTTTATCTACCTTATATACTCTACTTTATCTATATTATCTACTCTACTTTATCTACCTTATATACTCTACTTTATCTACCTTATCTACTCTACTTTATCTACCTTATCTACTCTACTTTATCTACCTTATATACTCTACTTTATCTATATTATCTACTCTACTTTATCTACATTATCTACTCTACTTTATCTACCTTATCTACTCTACTTTATCTACCTTATCTACTCTACTTTATCTACCTTATATACTCTACTTTATCTATATTATCTACTCTACTTTATCTACCTTATCTACTCTACTTTATCTACCTTATCTACTCTACTTTATCTACCTTATCTACTCTACTTTATCTACCTTATCTACTCTACTTTATCTACCTTATCTACTCTACTTTATCTACCTTATCTACTCTACTTTATCTACCTTATCTACTCTACTCATCTACTTATCTACTCTACTCATCTTCCCCATGGGCCCTCCCAAGGGCGGAGGCGCCCCCAGGGGTCCTCCCAAGGCCAGCGGCTTCCCCAGGGGCCCTCCCAGGTTCGGCGGTGCCTCAAAGGCCATCCCAGGGGCGGGGCACTTCCAGGTGTCCCTCCCAGGGGCTGCGGCACCGTTAAGGGTTTTCCCTGGGGCGCCGGTGCCCCCACGGGCCCTCCCTAAGGGCGACAGCAAACCAAGGCGCCCTGCCAGGGGCGTTGGTGCCCCCAGGGGCCCTGCCAGAGGCGGCGCCGCTGCGATCTTGGTGTTAATGTATTATTCTGTAAGTACTTAATTAGTTATATCCCTTAAATTTCAATTGTGAGAGAAAATTATATTATGGTTAAAAAATTACTTACAATTTTGACAGTTTGGGCCCCAAAATTTTAATATGTTTAAAATCACATTAGGGGTACTCATAACCACACCGAATTCGAATACATGGTCCACGATTCGATTTCGAGGTAATAAGTGCTTGTAATGGTGCTTGGAAAATTTAATGAAATTTTTCAATGCTAATTACTCGCCAACTACCAGTTTCCAAAGAGCAATTTTGATGTTAATGTGTTATTCTGCACTTAATTAGTTAAACCCCTTAAATATTAATTCTAAGAGAATAATTTATGTTGGTAAAAAATTACTAAGATTTACATGTTCGATAATTTGGGCCCAAAATTAGATTTTGTTGAAATTCACTTTCTAGGTTTTCATGTATTAGCCCCTGTCTCGTATACAGCAGTACTTATATAAATACTGGTTAATACATTTGTGATATATAATGGTATGTAAAGGCCTGGGACTTAGGGATAGAAATCCCTTACCAGACTAATCAGGATCTTAATAAAGGAAAGTCAGTGACCAGGGTTTACTGAGGAATAACAAACAACCGTTTGAGATTGACATCTCTTTACTATAAAAAATATAACACAAAACTCTGACACCACTCAACAAACATCAAATAACAATTACTGGAGTCAAACAATTAAGGCAGTCAACAGTTAATGGAGTCAAACAATTAATGGAAGCAAACAATTAAAGGGAGCAAACAATTAATGGGAGTCAGCAATTAATAGAATCAAACAATTAATGGGAGTCAACAACTGATAGAATCAAACAATGAACAGATATTTCCTACGACAGTGGCCCTGGGAGAAGGTTCTGGAACACAGTGATCCACACTTAGGGTAGGGAAGCGTCCATTCAACTCCACACTCGAGCGACAGTGGCCGATGTCTTGACACAGCAGAAACAAACACCGGGACACAGACGGTGGAGAGCAGCTGGCGGTCGTGGCAGCAGCGGTAGTGGTTGATATCCAGAGAATTGACAGTTGATAGGTGAAGGTCTGGGAAAACAGCCCACGAGTCCAGGACCTATGATGAGATCACAGCCAGAATTTGACGAACAGCGGGGTAGATAGATAGTGACTATGGCGGCTGGGGTGAATCTCCCGGTGACACAGGTAGCCGCTGCCGTTCTCACCTCCGTCCAACCCCCCCAAGTGTTGGTCGCACCAGCAAACGAGAGAGTTAGCAGCGGTAACGAGCAGGAAGATCGTTTCCGTCCTGACATGATATCACCCCTCATAATTTTCCTTCAGCTGTGAGGTTCATGTTCAGATCAAGTGAAGGGTATTTCCCTCTATCAAGTACCGTCTTAAAGATGATTGGGTCAGCCATTAGAAGCCGGCTGTCTGTAGTGCAGTTATCACTTGACCCTCACGAGAAACAGATTTTGAATCCCAAGCTTCCAGATAAGCTTGTCGTCTATTCTTATAACACACACAGCTTTTAGTGTTAATTACGGTATTCTCCTTATTTTGGTGTTTATGTATTATTCTGAAAGACATTGGAAGCATAATGTGTTGTCTAATGGTACCATATGGCATCACAAAAATTGTGACCAAGTCCCAGGTTGCTGATCTGACTTTCTGCCTCATTTACACACAATTGCAGGGTCTCAGTTGTTTTTCTTACTTGACAACACAACATACTGTCACGTGCCTGAGCGCTCGGGAACCCGCATAGCGTGAGGCATATGTTCACGCCTACATTTCACACAAGCTATAAACTTGTTAATTGTACTTATATTATTATTATTGTTCTTAGTTACTTTGGTTAATTGTATATTTATGTATGTTATAAATATGCATCATTGTCTTATTCTGTTAACTCAAATCAAGAGTAGTATTAATTAATTACATAAAATATCTAGCAAATGTCCTGGATCGCGTGATATGAGACGCTCTCCTCCACGGCGTGCCCCACGCCTCCGCAGTAGCGAAAAACCGTGGCATATGGTAGACGTGTCCATTCGTTCTCTAGCCTTGACCCTTGTCTAGTGCCTTGTCCAGTCTTCTGCAATGCCCTAGGGGTATCAGGTATTAGTGACACATTTAGTTAGGCCTAGGAAGGGATCCTGGTGGTAAGGAATCTCCTGTTTGGTAGGAAATAACTATTTTGTAGGGATTGTTGTATGTATATATTTCGTATGTCTGTGTAATATAGTTATGTTAAGTAATATTCGTTTGGTCTAACTCCTTACGGTATATTTTCACCCTTCCGGCATCACTCTTATTTTAATATACAATTACTTATTCCCTTAAATTCATGTTTGCTAGTCATTACTCCCTTTAGAACATAAATTGAATTAATTAATTATCTTCCCTTTTGTGATTCACTTATTTCAACTTGTTCATACTTATTCAAGTACATTTAGTTGAGTAGGTTTTTGTGGGGATAATTATTGCCGTGTTCCCTATTTGTTCCTTTATTTGTTAATAACTTGGGGTAGGTTTCACTCCCCAGGTATAAAGGGTAGTGGGATCGCGACAATACATATATTGTTTCTCATTTTTTATCTTTATTTTCAATTTTGTATTATTATTATTATTATTATTATTATTATTATTATTATTATTATTATTATTATTATTATTATTATTATTATTATTATTATTATTATTATTATTATTTAGCTCCCCAGGCCCCGATGTGGGTCAGTGACCTGTGCCCGGGTGGGCAATCCCTGTAAAAAAAAAAGAAAAAAAAAGAAAAAAAAAGCTATAAATCTCCTCTCCTCTTTCATTACTTCTAGGAATCGTTGTAAGACGTTAAGCGGAATTTTATAAACGAGAAAGACCGCTGTCCTGACTAATTCTTCCTCTATTAAATCCTTCTGGTCCATAGCCAAAAACATCTGTAATAACTTCTGCACTCCTTCTTTTCCTCCCCTCTTCCGACCTGATAACTCTATAGCCAACTCTCCCCCTGACAAAGCCAACCTCTTTGGCACCTTATTCTCCTCCAATTCCACCTTAGACGATTCTCACTCTATCCCTCCTACTGCTACTCCTCCTACTGAACCTATGCACTTTCCTATAATCTCCACTCATATGGTTGCTGGTGTGTTATCCAGGTTGAATGTGAGTAAGGCGCATGGACCGGACGGAATACTCTCTCGTGTTCTGAGGGAGTGTGCTGAAGCCCTGGCCCCTGTGCCTGCTCGCCTCTTTAGCCTTTGCCTCCTTCTTGGAAGCATGTCTCGGTTCAGCCCATCCCGAAGAAGGGTGACCATTCTATCCCTCTATCTATCGCCCCATTGCCTTAACTTCATCCCTCTCGAAGATTTTCGAAACTATCTTAAACTCTCGTTTTCTCCGTTTTGTCGGATCACCAGTATGGCTTTCGCCAGGCGAGATCTACTGGTGATCTGCTCTCCTACTGCACCCATCTTTGGTCATCCTCTCTTAGGGATTATGGAGAAACTTTCGTCGTGGCCCTCGACGTCTCCAAGGAATTTGACAGGGTATGGCACAAGTCTTTACTTTCTAAACTTCCCTTTTATGGTTTCTCTCCCCAACTTTGTTCTCTTAATTTCTAGTTTCCTTGAGAACCGATCCATGGCAGTTGTTGTCGAGGGATCGATCTCTCGCTCTTTCTCTACCAATAGTGGTGTCCCACAGAGTTCTGTTCTTTCACCTACTCTCATCCTTCTTTTTATCAATGATTTACTTCACAGTACGACTAATTCTATCAATTCTTACGCTGATGATTCTTCTCTTCACTCTTCTTCACATTTTCCCCTTCCCCTAACTCTCAAACCAGACCTATTTCTAGAGCTGATATACATCTATCAATGCAGATCTGTGCAGCATCTCTGAATTGGGAGGTAGAAACTTGGTTAAATTCATTAGTAATAAAACTCAATATTTACCAATTACACTTTCCATATTAGATGATCTCCCGCCAATCATATCTCAGGACACAATCATTCTGCCAACTTCTAAAATAAATATGCTATACCTCACCATTTCCTCCTGTATGTCATGGAAGCCACACATCCTCAACATTGCTAAAGCTGCCTCCCGAAAGCTGGGAATGCTGTACAGATCCGTAGCTACTTCACTCCTGAGCAGTTCCTTCAAGTATATACTGTAAGGGATTCATTCCTCTTAACTTGGAGTACTGCTCTCATATCTAGGGTGGCTCTTCTTCTGTCTAACTGTTTGAGAGGGTGGAATCAAAGGCATTTCGTCTTATTAACTCTTCTTCTTTAGATGATAATCTTTCCTTTCTCTTCGGTGGATTTGGCATTCTGTGTACCGTTGGCAAGGCCGTGGGCTCGTAACACACGTCTTGCCCGCGGTGCCCACCGTTTCTCTGTGGATGTCGGTCACACGAGAATAACCCGTTATAGTACCTCCTTCTTTCCTTACACAACCAAACTGTGGAATGCTCTGCCTTCTTCTGTGTTTCAATACTCATACAATCTGTCTCACTTCAAAAAGCTGGTTTTCCGGCATCTTCGAGGTGTAGATTAATATAATCTTTTTCTTTTCTATTTTTAATTTCTTTTTACTCTTATTTTTTCGCCCCCTATAGTTGTGGGTCGATGACCTGCGCCCGGGTGGGTTATTCCCCGTAAAAAAGAAAATAAAAAAAGAAAAAAGTTAAATCACTTAAATTTCAATTGAGAGAAAAGTCTTATGGTAGAAAACTTACATATTGTCGACATTTTTGGCCCAAAAATTAATTTTCTTGAAAATCACATTAAAGAACTCTTGAAAATGCCGATTTCGACGGTGTACCCAGAGGCCCTCCCAGGGGCGGCGGCGCCCCCAAGGGTATTCCCAGGGGGCACTTGCTTGTTTGTTTGTTTGTTTGTTTGTTTGTTTGATGCTTGTTTATTTACTTATATGTTTGTTTATTTATTTCTTTGTTTGTCTGTCTGTTTGTTTGTATATTTCTTTCTTGTGGCGAGTCTCAACTACTACATATATATTTTATGGATCACCTGAAGATGAACCACACAACGTAAAAATCAACTTAACCTAACCTAACCTAACCTAACCTAACCTAACCTAACCTAACCTAACCTAACCTCCAAGGTAAGATTAGCGTGATTAATCTTCAGGTGAAATAAGCTGAAGGTTATCTTAAGGTGATTAATTTCCACCTGAATATCTTCTCTCTCCACCACACCTCCACCACTTCCCACCACCTCTCTCCACCACTCACCCACCACATCTCCACCACACCCTCCACCACACATTCCTCCACCACGCCCCTCCACGCTCTCTCCACCACACCCCTCCACCACTCCCCACACAAATCTCCAACACACCTCCACAACTCACCCCACACCTCCAACACCCCTCCACCATTCCCCCTCCAACACTCCTTCTACCACAGCCCTCCACCATCTCCCCTCCACCACTCTCTCCACCACACCCTCCACCACCCCCCAACACACCCTCCACCACCTCCCTCCACCATTCCTCTCCACCACACCCTCCAACACCCCCACCACCCCTCCAGCACCACCCCCCTCCGCCACACCCTCCACCACCCCCTCTCCACCATTCTCACCACCCTCACCTCCCTCCACCACCTCCCTCCCGCCACACCCTCCACCACTCCCTCCACCACTCTCTCCCTCACACCCTCCACCACTCTCCACCACACCTCCACCATCCCTTTCTTCCACCCCCCACCACACCCACACCACACCCCCACCACACCCCTCCACCACACACCCTCCACCACACTCCCCCCTCCAACCACCCCTCCACCATCCCCTTCTACTCACCCCCCCACACCTTCCACCACCCCCTCCACCACCCCTCCACCACACCCCTCCACCACTCTTCCACCACTCCCCTCCACCATCCCCTCCAGACTCACACCTTCCACCACTCCTCCACCATCTATCTACCCCTCCTCCACCACTCCTTCCACCACTCCTCCACCACCCTCCACCACACCCTTCACCACTCCCCTCCACCACTCCATCTACCACCCTCCACCCCCACCACGCCTCCACCACCTCCACGGCTCCATCCAATCTCCAACCCTCCACACACCCTCCACCACTCTCTCCACCACACCCTCCACCATCCCCTTCCACCCCCTACCACACCCTCCACCACACACCTCTCTACCCCACACCCCTCCACCACACCCTCCACCACTCCCTCTCCACCACCCTCCACCACTCCCCTCCACCATCCCTTCTAATACTCCCTCTACCACACCTTTCCAATTGACTCCACATCCACCACTCCCTCCACCACGCCTCCACCACCCCTTCCACCACCTATCTACAACTCCCCTCCACCACTCCTTCCACAACTCCTCCATCACTCCTTCCACCACACCTCCACAACTCTTCCACCACCCTCCACCACACCCCTCCACCACCTCCACCATCCATCTACCACCCTCCACCACCCCTTCCACCACCCCCTCCACCACACCCTCCACCACTCTCTCTCCCAGCCACCCTCCACCACTTCCACCATCTATCTACCACCCTCCACCACACCCTTCCACCACTCCCTCCACCACCCCTCCACCACAACCTCCACCTCACTCCCTCTCCACCATCTACTCCACCACCTCCACCACTCCTTCCACCACTCTCCACCACACCCTCCACCACCCTCCACCACCTCTCCACTCCCTCCGCCATCTATATCTACCACCACCCTCCACCACCCTCCACCACTCCACCACCCTCCACCACCCTCCACCATCTACTTCTCCACCACTTCTCTCACCACCCCCTCTCCACCACCTCCACCACCTCCACCACTGATCTACCACCCCTCCACCACTCCTTCCACCACCCCCTCCACCACTCCCCCACCACTCCCCCACCATTCCCCTCCACTCACACCCTTCCCACCACCCCCTCCACCACTCCATCCACCACACCCTGCACCACTCCCTCCACCACACCTCCACCACTCCCTCCCACCACTTCCCTCCACCACTCCCTCCACCATTCCCTCTCACCACACCCTCCAGCTCACTCCCTCCACCACACCCCCTCCACCACCCCCTCCACCATCTACTCCACCACCCTCCACCACTCCCCTCCACCACTCCCTCCACCACACCTCCACCACTCCCTCCACCATCCATCTACCACTCCCTCCACCACCCTTCCACCACCCTCTCCACCACTCCCCTCCACCACACCTTCCACCACCCCCCCTCCATCACACCCCTCCACCACTCCCTCCACCACCTTCCACCACTCCCTCCATCACACCCTCCACCACCCCCTGTCCACCACACCTCCACCACACTCCCTCGACCATTTCTCCATCACACCTTTCACCACTCCCCCACCACCATCCCTCCACCACTCCCACCTCACCATCCCTCCACCACTCCTTCCATCACCCCTACACCACCCTGCACCCACCCCATCCCTCCACCACTCCCACTCACCATCCCTCCACCACTCCAACCACCATCCCCCACCACTCTCCACCACTCCCCACCACCATCCCTCCCACCACACTCCCACCACCATCCCCCACCACTCCCTCCATCACTCCCTCCACCACACCCTCCACCTCACCCCCCTCCACTCTGCTCCCCCTCCACCACACACCCTCCACCACAATCAGTCCACCACACCCTCCACCCTTCCCACCACCATCCCCCACTAATTCTCTCCATCACTCCCCCTCCACCACATCCTCCACCACTCCCTCCACCACTCCCTCCACTAATTCTCTCCACCACCCTCCACCACTCCCTCCACCACACTCCCCCTCCACCACCCCCCCTCCACCACCCCACCTCACCATCCCCCCACCACTCCCCTCCATCAATTCTCTCCACCACACCCCCCTCCACCACACCCTCCACCACCCTCCACCACTCCCCTCCACCCCACTCCCTCTCCACCACCCCTCCACCACTCCCTCCACCACCCCTCCACCACACCCTCCACCACCCTCCACCACTCCCCTCCACCACACCCTCCACCACTCCCACCTCACCTCATCCCTCCACCACTCCTCTGCACTTCACCATCTCTCTCCACCACCACTCCACCACCATCCCCCACCACTCCCTCCACACCCCTCCACCACACCCTCCACCATTCCCCTCCACCACACCCTCCACCACACCCTCCACCACACCCCTCCACCACACCCTCCCACCTCACCTCTCCATCACTCCCTCCACCCACACCCTCTCACCCACACCTCCACCCTCACCCCACCATCCCTCCACCCACACTGATGGATCTCTTAACCACCGCCTGTGGGAGGGCTGGAAGTGCTATTGTTGTGACTCAACCTGACGGTAATATAATTGAGAAAGGAGTTAGAATTAACAACTGGGCATCCACTCTACAAACTGAATTAGTTGCCATACTCACAGCTATTAAATTCATTGAAACCACTGTTACTGACAGTCTCATCATCACTGACTCTCTATCCTCACTACTTGCCCTTGGCACCCTCGACTCAGGTTGTCACGCTCTTGTCTCTGAAGCCAGACACAAATATGCGTGCCTTGTTGACCGGGGTGTCAAGGTCAAACTGTTGTGGATCCCCTCTCACATAGGCCTCATAAAACATGACAGAGTTGATGCCCTCGCCAAACTCGCGTCTAACAAAGACACCGTTGAATACAATTTGGGTCTGTCAAAAAGAACCCTTAAAACTGTAATTAGGAAAGAACTTATTGATGAGTTTGACGCAAGTAGACAAGTGCAAACAGGCACTAGTCGATCCATAGGTTACCATGATGAGATGTATCAAGTGAAACATGTATATGGAGCAAGTAACAAGATCACTAGATTACAAGATGTTGTAACCGCTAGATTAAGGTTAGGATATAAGTACCTTTGGCAGTGTGTTCCTCAAGCAGATGTAAACAAAACTTGAACACTACGTCCTCGACTGTGTGAAGATAGAACCTTTTAGGGACAGGTCCAAGCACACTGTGTGAAATGGCACAACACTTCATCTCTAATGGCAAGATAGCCGGCATATTAAGATTGTATCCACTTTTTTGCACTTAGTAACTATATCAATTCTCATGTACAGAACCAAATACGCAATGTGCTTGAATACCTCTCACGTAAATGTGAATAACAAAGTGTGAGGCCAGACATACTGCCTCACACGCCTGTTCTCACGCATTTGTGAATAAGTTACCCTTTATGTATAGAACTAAACAAATAATGTAAATGAAATACTGTGTAACATTCAGTGCCATAATATCCTGACAACGGGGGTTAATTATTATGACCCTTTGTAAACCCTACTCTGTAATCCTTTTGCGCTACCGCTCACAGGATGAGTGTGGGGTGCACAATAAAGTAGCCGCTGCAAGCGGCAAAATCAAAATCAATCCACCACACCCTCCACCACTCCCTCCACCACAGTGTAGACTGGGACAATATTTACCTCAGACATTTATGTATAAGTAACGACACACCCACAGAGAGAGAGAGAGAGAGAGAGAGAGAGAGAGAGAGAGAGAGAGAGAGAGGTCGTCTTAGATTATAGTGTTGATGGAGTCAATATTTGCCCTCGTACTTATTTATAACTTATAAATAATGATAATGAACCGTGTGTGTGTGTATTTTTGCATATGTGTGCGCCTGTGTGTGTGTGTGTGTGTGTGTGTGTGTGTATGCATATTTGAGTGCATTTGTGTGTGTGTGTTTGTGTGTGTGTGTGTGTAATAATAATAATAATAATAATTAACGGTTTATTGAAAGAGCTTGGCAGCCAGAAGGCTGAAAATATACAGTTACATAATTGGGGAATGGGTTTCGATTTACAAATAATATAAAAATAACATAAGTGATACAAATAAGATATATAATAACTAGATGGGGAAAAGCTCAAACTACAGGGCATTTCAACATAGTGACAGTGCAAGAAGTAGTATTAACTGGGAGTAAATACGCTGGTTTATTACAAGTTATTGATAATTTTTACAATGGTTGGGACTGGGCTGTTCTTATAGCGATCAGTTCGTGCACTTATGGGCTGGATGCGGTTGTGGTGTCGAACAGCAATTCTCGGGCTAGGGATCTCAGGTGGTAGTTGGAGCCGGTGTCGAGGATGGTGCAGAAGCTTCTTACCAAATTTGCAGATGAGGTCGTGGTGATGGTCAGTGAGAGTCGAAAGGGTCAGTGTGTTGAGCGCTTCTTGATATGTGGAGTAGAAAGGGGAGAGAATAATCTTGCATGCCCCCTTTTGCCCTTTTTTAGGTGTTTACGTTGTGTGGCATTTAGGGAGGAAGACCAGGTAGGGGAGGCATAGGTGAGCTTGGGAAGTATGAATGTTGAGTAAACACTGAGGAGCTCGGGTGCAGGAACTCCGAGGGACTTGAGTCGGCGGAGGAGGTGGAGACGGAAACTGGAGGATTTGACAACTTCACTGACGTGTGGTTTCCAATATAGTTTGTTGTCTATGGTGACGCCGAGGAGCTTCGTGAAATCTACAACCTGGAGTGTGTTCGGACCTAAAGTAATGGAAGGGGGTGGGACAATGTCGGAGGAGAGGTTGATGTGCATAACCATGGTCTTGGTATGGTTGATGGTGACGTGGTTGTTGGTGGCCCAGTTTTGGAGACTGTTCATTAAATCCTGAAGGGCGGTATAGTCGGGAGCAGAATTGTTGACGCTGATCCCAATGGTGGAGTCGTCGACATATTTCCAGCGAGCAGGGGTTTCTCTTAGGGCATCATTGATAAGCATAAGGAAGCAGAGTGGTCCCATTTTGGTGCCTTGGGGGACGCCACAGGTGAGTGACTGAAAGGTGGAGACAGCCCCTCGGAAGCGTACAGCTTGGCGTCGGTCACTGAGGAAGTCTGTAAGCCATGGTATAAGACTTCTCCGAAGCCCGAGGTCGTAGGGGGCAGTGAAATTTTGCTCAAAGCTGCACTCTTCAGGCATTGTTCCTTATACATATCTAAGACTCCATGCCAAATTTGAAGCTGATATGTCGAGGTTTAGTCTGCCGCATTTTCTACTGAAATTTTTAAACTTACCTACAGTACTAGCCAAACAGCCGCTGTGGCGGTGCAATGTTCTGTTCAGTGTTTATCAACTTTTTTTTCATATCTCTTATTTCATTTAAGTTGTCTTGTTGCAGATGAGTATGGTGCTATGTCTATATTGATTATCAGCCTTCAAGAGATATTCCTCTCGTCAATACTGATGCTGATTTTGTCCCTGATCCAAGGGCTCTGACAGACACCAGTTCACAGAACCGGACAAGACTCCCTACACTGGCTGCCGCTTGTGACCGATACTTGATTAGTGATTATGCTGGAGCTGCCATTGCTACTGCCACCTTAACTGACTATGGCATTATCACAAAGGATGACAAGAGTCAGGTTATTG
>NW_024717620.1:1653938-1716438 GCF_018991925.1 Homarus americanus | reverse complement strand
TAGGAGCCGGTGTCGGGGATGGTGTAGAAGCTTCTTACCAAATTTGCAGATGAGGTCGTGGTGATGGTCAGTGAGAGTCGAAAGGGTCAGTGTGTTGAGCGCTTCTTGATATGTGGAGTAGGAAGGGGAGAGAATAATCTTGCATGCCCTCTTTTGCACTTTTTCTAGGTGTTTACGTTGTGTGGCATTTAGGGAGGAAGACCAGGTGGGGGAGGCATAGGTGAGCTTGGGAAGTATGAATGTTGTGTAAACACTGAGGAGCTCGTGTGCAGGAACTCCGAGGGACTTGAGTCGGCGGAGGAGGTGGAGACGGAAACTGGAGGATTTGATAACTTCACTGACGTGTGGTTTCCAATTTAGTTTGTTGTCTATGGTGACGCCGAGGAGCTTCGTGGAATCTACAACCTGGAGTGTGTTCGGACCTAGAGTAATGGAAGGAGGTGGGACAATGTCGGAGGGTTGATGTGCATAACCATGGTCTTGGTATGGTTGATGGTGACATGGTTGTTGGTGGCCCAGTTTTGGTGTGTGTGTGTGTGTGCGTGTGTGTGTGTGCATGTGTGTGTGTGCATGTGTGTGTGTGTGTGTGTGTGTGTGTGTGTGCATGTGTGTGTGTGCATGTGTGCATGTGTGTGTGTGTGTGCATGTGTGTGTGTGTGTGTGTGTGTGTGTGTGTGTGTGTGTGTGTGTGTGTGTGTGTGTGTGTGTGTGTGTGTGTGTGTGTGTGTGTGTGTGTGTGTGTGTGTGTGTGTGTGTGTGTGTGTGTGTGTGCCAGTACAGAGACACAGACAGCCTCAGGAGGTCACTCAACAAGATGAGACTTTTGGTCTACCTCCAGGAAGTTTGGTCGTCATCCCGAGTCACACAAACTAACTTTCTGGATTAAAACTTTGACTTCTTCACAACACACAACTTCACTCAACTTTTCCCCCGCATGAATTGGGAGAACGAAGATGGGTTTGTTTTGTAATGCTAGAGTGAGCCAAGGTTTACCATGCCATCCTAACTTAGCCCAACCTATCCTAAACTATCTAAACCTAACCTGTATTAACTTTACCTATCCTAAATTAACCAAACCTATCCCAACTTATTTTAACCTAACCTATCCTAGCCTAAGCCAGCCTAACGTAGCGTTGCCTCTTAACCTCACCTATCTTAGATTAATTTAACCTAAAACTATCATAGCCTAAGTTAATCCATCCTAGCTTACCTTATCAAAACTTATCTTAACTTATCCTAATGTAATTTAAGCAGACTTACGCTTTATTACGCTAACGTAATCCATCATATGCTAGCCTAACTTAACCTAGCTAACCCTAAGCTAACCTAACCTATAACCAAATATAGACTACCTTAACCTAACCTACCTTAGTCTGACTTTACCTCATCCAAGCTATCATAATCTAACTTATCACAACCTAACCTAACGTAACATAACCGTCACAGTTTGCATTCCCTGGCACGGGTAAGCTCCTCCCACGATCGCAGTGACGACGTGTAAGTCAGGGTAGATTTTTGGGTACTGGCCAGACCACGCGGGGGGCCGTGGTCACGGTGCACAACCCTGGAACCCGTGTAATGTGTGTTTAAAGTTCAGGTCTTTAAATGGTTCCGTTTTGGATCTATGGCTGTAGCAGACACAGACAGACAGACTTTCAGACACATTTTTTTATTATTATTATAGAACATCGGGGTTCCTCAGGGCACTGTATTAGCACCAAACATGTTATTATTACATATTGTGGTGCCAGACAACTCTGTTCACTCCTATGCAGATGACTCTACCTTCTAAAGATTCTTCAAACTGTGTCTGTCTGTCTCACGGGATAAAATTTTAAATGCCCGACAACAGAGAGGAAGACTTGACATAATTACCTGGGTGTGTACCTCCAGCCTGTGTCCTTCAGTGGCACTAAAACAGTGCGTATTATATTAAAAACAGACCTTTTTTTTTTAGTTTAACAAGTTTATTGACAAAGCTTGGGGTACAGTTTGCCTATTCTGAGTAATTCAGTCAGGTCTTGACACTGAGGGTGCTATCACTTCTCACTGCCACGCATGACAGAGGTTCATACACAAAGGAATAGATCATATTCATTAGTAGTATGTATAGGTCAGAGTCATGTGGGTTGATGTCGCTGTTCACTGCCATGCAGGACAGTGGTTCATATACATTGGACGTCATATTCTAATTGAAGACTAATCAGTGTGGGTTAGCAAATTTTGGATAAACAGCAAGAATGTCCTCAAGCACCCCTGATTCAATGTAGTAATTACAAAGTTCATGATACAATAAGCCAGGTGGCCTGAAGTCTTTGACAGTGTCACATCCAATAATATAGTGTTCAAGTGTATGCTTTAAAGGTTTATTACAAGGTTGACATGCTGAGTGTTCCTCTATGGGTACAGCGTTACTAACTTGACAGATGTGTCTGTATCCTAGCCTAATTCTGGCCACAACTATAACACATTGTCTAGTTCTGTCCTTATGCTGGCCATACTGGTACCTCTTGTCACAAAATTTGTCATATTTACTAATGCTACAACTGCCAGGTCTCTCTGCATTTCTCAGTTCTTCTAGATCAAAGTTCATGATTCTGACTTGAATGTTTTTAAGTACAGCATTGGACAGGCCAAGGTCACAGTCAACATTTTCTTTCTTACATGCCTTATTGGCCAGTCTATCAGCACAGTCATGATACCTAATTCCAACATGGGACGGAATCCACACAAATTCGATACGAGAGTTGTTCCCATTGGCAGTTATCACATTTCTTTTGATATCACATATAACTTTAGACATAGAACCTGACGGGCTGTTCATTGATTTCAAAGCACTTTGAGAGTCACAGAATATCACCCCACCTCCATTTTCTTTAAGGTAGTCTGTGGCTAAGTAGATTCCAGTTAGTTCAGTTTGTGTTGTGCTGGCCCAGTTGTTCAGCCTTTGCTTGTTTGACACTATCATCTCTTTTTCTCTATATATTACAATGGCACAGCCTGTTCTACCTAATAATAATAATTATAATAATAATAATAATATTAATAATAATAATAATAATAATAATAATTAACGGTTTATTGAAAGAGCTTGGCAGCCAGAAGGCTGAAAATATACAGTTACATATTTGGGGAATGGGTTACGAATTACAAATAATATACAAGTAACATAAGTGACACAAATAAGACATATAATAACTAGATGGGGAAAAGCTCAAACTACAGTTCATTTCAACATAGTGACAGTGTAAGGAGCAGTGTTTACTGGGAGTGAATACACTGATTTATTACAAGTTATTGATAATTTTTACAATGGTTGGGACTGGGCTGTTCTTATAGCGATCAGTTCGTGCACGTATGGGCTGGATGCGGTTGTGGTGTCGAACAGCAATTCTCGGACAAGGGATCTCAGGTGGTAGTAGGAGCCGGTGTCGGGGATGGTGTAGAAGCTTACTGTTAGGTGTTCTGGGTAATAAGTTCTATATACAGGAGAGAACACAAACACCTGTATAGTTTTGTAGGTTCGGTTTACTGGATAAGAGTATGTACACAGAGGGGGGGGTAGCACTCCTCAGCTAGGCTCCTTGTCAACTGCTATAGACGACGTATGGCAAGTGATACATTAGCAGCTTCCATACGTCGCCAGGCACATTAATTAAGCATGTGGGATATGGTAATAACATTGCCACACGCTGCTAGCTAGGCTGAATAAATAATACATAAATGGAGCACATACATAATATACATACATAATATATAATCCAGCATACATAATATACATACACTTACCAATTTGCAGATGAGGTCGTGGTGATGGTCAGTGAGAGTCGAAAGGGTCAGTGTGTTGAGCGCTTCTTGATATCTGCACAGAACCATCAGTAAAAGCATAACATTCACTTGATTTAATACTCTCTATGTGTCTGTTAATAGTTTCTAGTGTGACACATCTTACCACATCGGTGTTTAAAATTTGCTTACTACCAACAGGAGTGTAATTAATAGGAACTGATATATCCAGCTAAGGAGGAATGGCATTAATGGGTTCGTCTGGGGTGATTGGGACATTCAGTTTCAAGAGATCTGCAACACTTTAATGAAGCCACGCCCCAAAGAGAGTCTTTTGTGGAGGGTTAGCGAGATAGTGGGGATTACTTAGATAGAACATCAACTCAGTTTGAGCTGTAGTTTGGGGACCATTGTTCTTCTAAGCGTTGACACAAAACATGATAGGGAGGGCAGTCCGAGCTCTTTCCTCATGTTTACAATTCTGGTTGATTTCTTAGAATGATGAGCATGGCATCATTTTGTACTACCTCAAGGCTGTTGAGTTGTTTAGGTGGAATAGTCACAAGATGGAGAGCATGACAGCCAACTACAGAACGAATGAAGTGAAGATAGACAGTACGAGCATAGGTGATGTTAATTCCATAGCCCTTGCCAACAAGGGTTCTGAGGGGTTTAATGTGCTGCATTAGTTTGGCACGAAGGTTGCCGACGAAGTTTGCATCGTTCACACACATTACAAGATATTTATAGGAGCTACATAGTTCCAAGGGCGTGCTGTTAATGTTAAAGTCAAAAGGCAGAGGGTGAGCAGGACGAGGATTGAGGACCCTTGTCTTGTCAACAGATATTATAGACCACATTCCACAGTCCTCTGAGCAAATACATCCAACAAGGCTTGGAGCCTGAGCTTGGTCTGTGTCATAATGCAGATATCATCAGCATAGCATATTACAGCCTCGTTTGGCTGAACTGGAATGTCAGCAATACGCTTGTGCATCAGTATATTAAGGAACATAGGACTTAACACACCTCCCTGAGGCGTACCATGCTCTAATGCTCTAATTCTGGTAGTTTTGACTCCCCTAAACAGAACACTGGCATATCTGTTGGACAGATAGCCATGTCAGGAGGTTACCTTTGATGCCAAAATTAGCTAGTTGCTCAAGTATATGTCTCTATTAGCTACATCAAAGGCTGATTTGAGGTCTATGAAGGCTGTTTGTGTCTTATCTTTTGAGTGAACAAGATATTCTGCAAAGCATGTCTGTGTGCTGCCCCAGGGCATGAACCCATACATATTAGGGGCCAGTTTGTCTTTGACTTGAAACAGGAGACGGTTGAGAACAACTCTTTCAAGGACTTTACACATACAGGATGTGAGTGAAATGGGCTTGAAGTTTGGAGAGTTAGCTTTAGGGATTAGTACTATGTTTCCTTGAGTTCGTATCTTAGGCCCATTTGGTACAGGTCAAGCAGTGGATGGTTATGAACCTCATTTAACAATCTCAGGGTGTTATAGGTTATGCCATCCTCGCCAGGGGAGGATGATTCACCTTTTATTAGTGCGGTTGTTAGTTAGGAAACTGGTCGGTAACGTCTAGTGAGGAACAGGCTTTTTCAATATTGAAACCCTCATTATTGTGTGTGGTTTTAAGATATTGCTGTATGTCAGGAGGCAGGGAAGTGATTTGTGACACACTAGGCCATTGGTCTAATAACATGACAGCATATTCTGCAGGGCTGTGATGAAGTTGGACTGGGGTGGGTGACTTGGGAATGGCTCTAATTTTGTTCCACACTTCTGCTATAGTGGTTGTTCTATTAATCCCTTGCAAGAATTGTTCCCAGTAGGTGTTTCTCACCTGACCTTTGAGTTCACGAAATTCTCTGTTAGCTTTGAGGAATGCCAGGAGGTTATCACTAGTTTTATTTTGTTTATAAGTGTTGGCAAGTTGCTCTACAGTACCTTCTCTCCTTCTTTGGTGAGGATGATGTCATGTGTCCACAGAGGTGGTTTAGTGCTGCCCCCCTTCCTCCTTGACTTAACCCAGGTGGTATAATATGTGGTAATGACATTTACAAAATCACAGCAAAATTCATCCACTGACCCAGGTGTATATCCAGCATACCATCTGTGGATGTAGGCCTTGAAGTGCAGTTTAAGATTATCTGGGATGTTAATTCTGAGCTTAGGATGGGGTTCACACTTGACATCAGCAACAGTGTATTCAGTAAGTATTGCATAATGATCACTGACTAGGTGGTCTGAGATGACCTTAGCCTTGACATTACTGTCTACTAGGTTATACCCAATCACATAATCAAGTCTGCCCCCCATCAGATGTGTCACTTTGTCTGTGTCGTATACAGTGATATTATGATTATTGATGTAATTCACGAACACCCTCCCATTAGAGTTACACTGGACATCACCGAGGACAGTGTGACGAGAGTTAAAGTCACCCATACACAGCATAGCATTGTTACCTGATGGTTTTGGTAACACGTCCGCTCGCAGTTCATTACACCGAACATAGATGTTATACAGCGAAAATTGACTGTTTGCTGTCTTTACTGTAAATTGTTGATAGTGAATTCTTTCATCATTGTGAGTTTTGATCCATTTACAGACCAGACCATTCTTTACATAAGTGAGCAGGCCACTTCCTGCTCCACTATTGTATGCTGTAAACCCAGCTATCCTGGGTGCAGCTTTCTTCTGGGTGCTGAACGTGTAAAATTCTTGTAAACGAATTACATTAATGTTTAAAACTTTAACAAACCATTGTAGGTCATTAATTCTGTGGTTAACACTCTGGATGTTCCATGAAATGAACCTAAGCGTTCGTGTTACTCGTTCCACCTTGAATTGAGTATAGAGAGTCGCGCGATGGCTTCATAGATCAACCTGGCCAATAAGTTAACTGTTTCAAATTCATCACCCCTGGAGTTCTTGATAATGGGAGTCATTATCTTATCATTCCTGGATCACACAGCACTAATGTACCCAATATTATACTTATTTCTTATCGCACCATGACAAACTTTGCCTGAAATTTAGCCAAAATTTCCCCAATGAACCTCCGACTACTGTACACAATCAGGCTCTGCTTTAACGACTAACAGTTGTCAAATTTTTTATGTAAGCCATTGATGTTATCTTTGGGTTGTGTATGGTGGTGGAGCACTGTGGGTTGAGTGTGGTGGTGGAGCACTGTGGGTTGAGTGTGGTGGTGGAGCACTGTGGGTTGCGTGTGGTGTTGGCACAGTGTTCTGACTTGCTTCAGTCACCACCACCACTGGATACGTCACATAACTACATCAGGTCACATTATCATCCTGCTTCAGTAGTAACCTTCGGTCTTGGGCAAGGGGTCGGCTGCCTCGCTGACGGTAAGTGTCTGGATTCTTCTGGATAATTTTATTTGCTTAAGGTAAGTCAGATAACAAGATAACAAGTCATAGATAACCAATTAACTTGCCCTGGATAACATTATATTAAAACCTGTGCAAGAAGTAAGTTATTTCTGCCATGTTATTACAGGATTTGAGGCAACATTTTCACGATTCAAGAAATTCCAGGAAGAATTCTTTGTGTCAAACCTACATTTATAGACATACAGGAGATTTATACACACATTGATATATTCTACAACATATCATCACACGTTAGCCGTCGGGATACTGTAGGATATTTTTATTTTTTTATAAGTGTCTTACTTATTATATTATATATTTCCAGTATTTTCAAACCTTAGACGTAGAAAATGCAGACATTTTTTTCTTCCCCAGGAAGGTTAATGTTGTTAATGATGTCATAGACACATCTTTTCAAACTGCAAATATGACAGTTCTACAGTGATATTATCACAAACTGTAAATTTTAAGCCATTCCCTTCACAAGTCTGTACCATTGTGCTCTGTAAAGGTAAATGTTTTGTAGAAGTATAACCCAGGCACCACACACTCATTCATCCAGCGTGATTATTTAGTAGTAAAAGTTGTACACAAAATAGGCGAGGATTATTTCTGCCATATTATTACGGGATTTGCTATACTCAGGTTAACGATTTTCCACTATTGTGTTGATATTGGCAGTAATATGACAGGGCTTGAGTAGCTGTTCAACCGCAGGTGTCAGCTCCCCCAGTTTAGTGTTTACACACATATGCATGTAACATGGGTAGGTATATGTACACTATAGGGTTTTTCTGCGAGATTAGTTTATTCCTTGCAGAGCTTGGAAGGTGTGACCGAGCGATGTATTAGCCCCTGTCTCCTAGGCAGAAATACTTATATAAATGTAGGTTAATTACATTAGTCTTGTATAACTATCATCCCCTGTAACTTTTCACTAGCTATGGGGTACATGTTCAGAGCACGTGATAAGGTGTGCCCATGGGAAGTCACGTCACTTAGTGCTAAGCTCAGGCATTAGTAACCGGCGCCCTGGTCACTCATTGCGGGCAGTAGTTTGATAACCGTGACGAGAGCATGACGTTATTAGAGCCATCCCTGGTGTGCTCCGTCTTTCCTCGAGGAAGGACGTTTGATATATTCCGCTCTCCTTCGAGCAGTCTCTACTCAAGATCACTCCCACTCTCACATCAATTGGACGTCCTCATTTAACACTCATAGCTACAGTGATTAAGTTATGGTGATATGCACTTTTGTTTTTTTTTGTTTTTTTTACGGGGATTAGCCCACCCGGACACAGGTCAATGACCCACATCGGGGCCTGGGGGGCGAAAATGTAATAATAATAATAATGATAATAATAATAATAATAATAATAATAATAATAATAATAATAATAATAATAATAATAATAATAAATAATAGTCATAATAATTCATAATAAATAAAATTTATGATAAAACAAACAAAAATAAAATAACAAAATAATGATGATAATAATACAGTACCTGTAATAATAATAATAATTTTAATAATAAAGAACTATAAATACAAAAACGAAAAAAAAGATCAAAAGTGAGAAACGATATATGTATGTTGTGTTGTCAATGGTAAGAGAAACAATTGAGACCCTGCAATTGTGTGTAAATGAGGCAGAAAGTCAGATCAGCAACCTGGGACTTGGTCACAATTTTCGTGATGCCATATGGCAGCAGGGTCTACCATTAGACAACACATTATGCTTCCAATATCTTCCCAGGTAGTTGGGTTTCGTTACTGAAAACCCAATGAACTTTTACATGTTCCAGCTCCATTAACTCCTCAAGAATCAACAGTTAAGGGCCAGAACACCGGGATAACAAGATAACAAATCCAGGATAACAAGATAAAAAGACTAGGATAACAAAATAACAAGTCCAGTATAACAAGATAACAAGTCCAGGATAGCAAGATAACATCTCCAGGATAACAAAATAACAAATCCAGGATAACAAGATAAGTCAGTATAACAAGATAAAAAGTCCAGGATAACAAGATAACAAGTCACAAAAAACAAATTGAGCAATCCAATAAAACAAGGCCTGCTGAGACAGTTCGAGATAACATGATAACAAATGCAGGACGTCATATCACGATAACACTTCCTGGATATTGTCTTTCACAGATAAGTTCTTGATCACATGATAACAGTCTCCAGATAGCACTACCGTATATGAAGACTTAGATAAGACAATAACAGGTTCTAAATAACATGTGTTTGTTCACAACTCGAGGATGACAACTGTGTGGTGTAGTGGACTATGCTGGCGGCAAATGATGTTAAGATAATGATGAATAGTGAAGTCAATACAATTATCATTTTGCAAAACACAAATGGCAAAATGATCCCAAATATTAATGGCCAGTGTACCAGTTAATATGACGTGTGTCTGTTCAAATGGATTTTAGTCCTTAGGGGGGGCCCTATGTTAGGTTAGGTAAGGTTAAGTTACTTTGATATGACAGGTTGAGTTATGAAAAACCACTATTCATTAAATTACTGCTGACTTCATCAATATGCAAAAGTCTCCTCCTTTCATTACAGTGGTGGATATTAGTCTCTCGGTATAGTGTGTCTGCTGTGTTAACAAGTGATGGTGGTCTTGTGAAGATTGTCTCCTGTTATAAACTTCAGGCACTTGAGAAAGATGTTGTATTTACTCCTGGTCCCGAGTCATCGTCTTGCTGAAGCTGGTTATTAATGCTGCCTCTCTTTCTGCCCAGCAACTGACCACTTACAATGTCTTGGTCTTCTTTACTAAGTTCTAGTAACTCTCACAGTGGCTCCGGCCAGAACCAAGCGAGATCGATCTACACTTCGTCAAGTCTTGCTTCTCCTGAGAGCTGATGGCTGCATGAGGGTCGAGTGTGTCCACTCTCTCAGACTTAATGTGTTACTGTCCAGTAAATTGTTTTGTCTACCATCTTTCTTGGTGTTGTTTGGAGAGTTTCTGTCGCCCTCTCTACCAACACTGGAGCTGAAATGGCTGAGTCATAGTCAATCTTGTCTTAGGTGCTAAAAATAACCCTTAAGAACAATTAGTGTAACTTCAGCAATTTTCTTACGTTTTTTTTTTCTCTCTACGAGTGACAACTTTTCAGTGGTCTTATATAGTTGACAGGTGGATCGCCTGCACAAGATAAAGAGAACCAACTCTTTAAGCAAATGAGACTTGAAAATAAATTAAATGCTAAGAGACTGTAGTGGATACTCTCCCCTACAACTGCCACTGCCGTTAGTCACTGATTAGCCGATTCCGCGACGAAGTTTCTCTGACAAGCCTAGCCGTCTAGACTCGTGTCAAGTTTCTTTGACAAGCCTAGCCGTCTAGACTAGGGGGGAGGGTAGACACCGGTGTTACGAGTTGGGGATTTAGAAACTGGTTTAGAATATAGTTAAAAGTCTACCCAGATCCCAACAGGCAACAACAATGAAAAAACTAAACAAACAAAGACAATCGAACTATAAAAGGGTAGACAAAGGATGCGAGTTTTTGTTGTGTATAATAAAGTACAATAAATTCCTTAACAAAATATCCAGCTTTCTATAATTTACCCTTAATCATACTTAACTTGAACATACGCAACATTGGCTTAACAGTATATACATATTTATACAACATACAACAATCTGAAGCAAGTGGAGGTGGGAGGTAATATAGGGTTACAATACTCAAGTGCGGTGCTGAAGTGTCTGACGAGTAGGGCTGAGTATTGAAGAAGATGGTAGGTAGTCACTGTGCCGTAGGTTTCCAGGATAGGTAATCCAAGTGTGGTCACTTCCCAGAGTGAACTGAACTCTCCTCGATCCGGAGCTGATGAGGAAGAGTTGGAGGAGGTGACGCAACAACCAGGATATGGAGAAAGGAAACCCGGAGTGGTGACTAAGACTAGTCATAACTCGGGTCGCGTCCCGAGATGGCGTTGCTCGGTAGTGCTGGGTAGTTAGATCATGACACAATAGATGGCGTGGCTCGTAATACCGGCGATGCTTACTTCCGGTGGACGTGTATATAAGCTCCCAGCCTCGCCGTGAAGTCCATTCTACCAAGAGCTCTGCAACACACAACACCTCGCCCACAACATTTCTGCGTACCCTCTTTTCATCCTCAGGTACCTACTACTCCTGATACGGACCCTGCTCCTGACATGGACCCTTCTCCTGATGAGGGTCCTGCATCCGGCCCTAATGACCCAGATACCCTACCTGGCACCCTTGAGGTCTTTGCACCTGCCGCGAGAGGAGCACCACATTCCTTGCCTGTACAACCCTCTCTTATCCACAACCCTCCTTCTCCCTCTGCTTCTCCCACAGATCTCGTGTCCCGAGACGAAGTCGTCTCCCGTAGCGGCCGACTGATTCACACCCCCGCCCACCATGTCTCACATGTGGAATACAACCCTACCGAGAATAGGTCTCCTGCAGCGCTCGGAGGGGAAGGGGAGTATTGTAGTGGATACTCTCCCCTACAACTGCCACTGCCGTTAGTCGCTGATTAGCCGATCCAGCAACGAAGTTTCTCTGTCAAGTCTAGCAATCTAGAAAAGGGGGGGGGGGGGTCGACACCGGCGACGTTTACTTCCGGTGGACGTGAAGTCCATTCTACCAAGAGCTCTGCAACACACAACACCTCCTCTTAAGAAGCTCCTGCACAGCAACTCCTCTACCACGCATCAACTTCCCAGCACCAGACTGTTTTGTATATAGTATATTTATATAAGAAAACCGCCATAGCTAAGTTTCCCTTCTCACCTCCATCCTATGTGCGATTCAACATCACGAAACCCCATAAGACTCTCGATCTCTTGGCTTGTCAGATGAAACTGTTCTTGGATAACAGTTTATGATTTTTGCCATGGTGGAAGACGTCTGGACTTCTCGAGGTCTGTTGAAGGGGAATTTCACCAAGAATAATAAGGAAGACGTTTAGTAATTATCGATATTCAGTTCGTGTCGTTACTTCATATAGCAATACTCTCTTCACCTCCTTGTACAGGTTTGTCCTTGACCCGCCAGTCAGTCATCACAAGGGCTGCTGTCGACTATCCCTGCGTGGTGTGCCGCAGGTCTGTACGGCCAAGACAGGAGGCTCTAGAGTGTGATTCCTGTGGGCTATGGTAGCATATAACACTGGAGTCAAGAGGCAGCAGTATCGTAATGTTGTCAAGAACAACAAGATTTCCCTTTCATGTGTCAACGAAGTGAACAAAGACAAACTGCATGTGGATTATATTTCTACCTGTAACTAATATATGATATAAATTATTTTTCCATTACCCACTGATAATATACTCTAGGTGGTACAGTATACCTACTTTAGTGTAAGAACCAGTACTTATAAGTATATTATTCCACTGGTCCTCGAGCCATTGGCAGTTGAGAGAGCACAAGACTTTCTGCTGAGAATATTAACTCTATGAAGGTATAAGATCTACAGTTAATTTGTCATATCATCTCTTTACTTTATCGCATTCGCCTCTGATCAACTTGTTTATCGCTTGGGCGGTCGGTTAAATCTCTGTTATGTGGCACTGTTAGCAAGTACTGGGCATGCACTGGCTCCTGAATGTATCTGTACCTGCCCCAGTGTTGGTCAGTAATGCTTGTATACCTGACTTTCTCTATAATATTTTGTGTACAGGGTAATTATCTGCCATCTCTTTGTTGATAATTTTCCTATTTGTTTAATATGGGATTTTTGTCGCCACAAAAACAGCGCTGCCATATTTAGTGTTGACAAGTGTCATCAATGTTGATAGTGTATGCGGCTATTATATTAGTTACCATAAAGTCCTTAATAATAATTTCGTTTTATAAAAATATACCAAACAATTTATTATTCTCCACGTATAATACAGGTTGACTCATGTTTGACCTTATCTCTCAAAAGGCTAGGATTTGGTCTATAATAAGAGGCTCTTCTTGCCATGAGTCGTTGCTATCCACACACCCCAACACCGAGATCCTCTACCTAGGGGATTTCAATGTACATCACAGAGAGTGGCTTGGCTCTGCAAGGGATGACCCAGGTGGAGCTGAGGCACTCTCTTTTTCCTTACTTAATGATTTGGAACAAATAATCAAACACCCTACACGCGTTCCTGATCGACACGATCAACTTGCTAACATTCTTGATCTTTGTTTTACCTCTAACCCCTCACACTATTCATACTCAATTTTTGCCCCCTTAGGGTCTTCTGATCACAACCTTATTTCTATTAAATCAAACTGGGCACGACCACCTCCCCCACCCCCCTCTAAACGTCAACTATGGCACTATCGGAGGGCAAGCTGGCAATCCTTGCGAGAATTCTTCACCGACTTTCCTTGGGATGAATGTTGCTTTTCCACTCGGGATGCCTCAGTATGTGCTGACAGCATTGCTGGGGTTATACAGGGCGGTATGAGTGCATTTATCCCATCTTCTACCAAAACTTTCACATTACAATCATGGTTTGATCGCTCCTGCTCTCTTGCTTGCAGGGTGAGAGATAGGGCATATCGAGCTATGAAACTATCTCCTTCTCCTATTACCCACACCTCTTTCATTACTTCTAGGAATCGTTGTAAGGCTATTCTTCGTAGGGCCAAGCGGAATTTTATTAAAAGAAAGACTGCTGTCCTGACTAATTCTTCCTCTAGTAAATCCTTCTGGTCCTTAGCTAAAAACATCTGTAACAACTTCTGCACGCCTTCTTTTCCTCCCCTCTTCCGTCCCAATAACTCTATAGCCAACTCTCCCCCTGAGAAAGCCAACCTCTTTGGCACCTTATTCTCCTCTAATTCCACCTTAGACGATTCCCACTCTACCCCTCCTACCCCTGCACCTCCTACTGAACCTATGCACTTTCCTATAATCTCCACTCGCAGGGTTGCCGGTGTGTTATCCAGGTTGGATGTGAGTAAGGCGCATGGACCGGACGGAATACCCCCTCGTGTTCTGAGGGAGTGTGCTGAAGCCCTGGCCCCTGTGCTTGCTCGCCTCTTTCGCCTTTGCCTCAAAACCAAAACTTTTCCTTCTTCTTGGAAGCATGCCTTGGTTCAGCCCATCCCGAAGAAGGGTGACCATTTTCTCCGTCACCTTGAACGCCTTTCTCTTTTGTCGGATCACCAGTATGGCTTTCGCCAGGCAAGATCTACTGGTGATCTGCTCTCCTATTGCACCCATCTTTGGTCATCCTCTCTTAGGGATTATGGGGAAACTTTTGTCGTGGCCCTCGACATCTCCAAAGCATTTGACAGGGTATGGCACAAGTCTTTGCTATCTAAACTTCCCTCTTTTGGTTTCTCTCCCCCACTTTGTTCTCTCATCTCTAGCTTCCTTGAGAATCGATCCATGGCAGTTGTTGTCGAGGGATCGATTTCTCGCTCTTTCTCTACCAATAGTGGCGTCCCACAGGGTTCTGTTCTTTCACCAACTCTCTTTCTTCTTTTTATCAATGATTTACTTCACACTACAACTAATTCTATCCATTCTTACGCCGATGATTCTACTCTTCACTCTTCCTCACATTTTCCCCTTCCTCCTAACTCTCAAACTAGATCTGTTTCTAGAACTGATATCATTACTTCTATCAACGCGGATCTGTGCAGCATCTCTGAATGGGGAGATACAAACTTGGTTAAGTTCAATAGTAACAAAACTCAATATTTACCAATTACACTTTGTAAAGTAGACGATCTCCCACCAATTACATTTCAGGACGCTATCATCCCCCCAAATTCTGAAATAAATATGTTAGGCCTCACCATTTCCTCCAATATGTCCTGGAAATCACACATCCTTAGTATAACTAAAGCTGCCTCCCGAAAGTTGGGAATGCTGTACAGATGCCGCAGCTACTTCACTCCTGAGCAGTTGCTCCAAGTATATAAGGGATTCATTCGTCCTAACTTGGAGTACTGCTCTCATATCTGGGGTGGCTCTTCTTCTGTCCAACTATTAGATAGGGTGGAATCAAAGGCATTTCGTCTTATTAACTCTCCTCCTTTAGTCGACAATCTCTCTCCCCTTTCTCTTCGCCGCAATGTTGCTTCACTCTCTCTCTTTTACAGGTACTTTAACGGGCAATGTTCAGGGGATTTGGCATCCTGTGTACCGCCGGTAAGGCCGTGGGTTCGTAACACACGTCTTGCCCGCGGTGCCCACCATTTCTCTGTGGATATCGGTCACACGAGAATAACCCGTTATAGTACCTCCTTCTTTCCTCACACAGCCAAACTGTGGAATGCTTTGCCTTCTTCTGTGTTTCCATGCTCTTACAATCTGTCTCACTTTAAAAAGCTGGTTTTCCGGCATCTTCGTGGTGTAGATTAATACAGTATAACCTTTTTTTCTATATTTTCAATTTCTTTCCGTTCTTTTTTTTCGCCCCCCAGGCTCCGTTGTGGGTCGTTTGACCTGTGCCCGGGTTGGCTAATTCCCGTAAAAAAAAATATCATTACCTGCCAGGTTTAATGTGGGGCATCACGACCACAGTGTGAGAGTTAACAGCTTGTGTTTTTGTTTATCTTTACTTATTTTCAGAGAAAGAGAGAGAGAGAGAGAGACGAGAAGAACATTTTTACTCAGATTCCCACTTAAATGCTCAGATTATTACACTTACAAACACGCAGCGACAGTATTTTAGTGGGTGATACAGCAGGCACTTGAGTATGTAGTTATACTTCATTTATGTGTAACTCTTCACCAATTAAGCAAAACTTGTGGTGCTTACTGCTTAAGGTTGTCCGTCGTAGCTGACGACGACTGTGCTTCATTATGAAATCGATGATAATGATGATGATGAACTAGGGATGTTGTCGGCGGTGCCACTGGATGTGGCTGTGGAGTCCAATCCTTGACCCACAGAGTATCGCACATTGGGCAGGACAGCACTGGGTTGGGTGGGAGGTCTCTGGGAGTACGATTGTGTCTCCTTTCCCTACGTACACATTTTGCCTTATTACTCTCGTTCTCGAGATGCTTGACGCCTTGGAGAAATGTTAATTTTTTTAGCGTCATTCTGAGCTGGTTTTTGTACCTTTTGTATTGTCCTCTAGGCCAACTGCCTCGGGCAGCTTGCCCGTAGAGGATCTGGCGGGGGAGTCGGTGCTCTGGCATGCAGATGACGTGTCCCGTCCATTGCAACTGTTGCTTCGCCAGAAATCCCTCTATGCTGGTGGTGTTGGCGCGCAGGATGATGACAGTATGAGGGACTTTGTCCTGCCAGGTCAGACCAAGAATGCGCTGCAAACAACGGATATGGAAGGCCTCGAGAGATCTGATGTGCCTTTGGTATGTAATCTACGCCCCAGAACCAAATAAGGTGGTGGAAACACAGACAGCTTGGTAAAGAGAAAGTTTGTTTGTAACTGTGAGGCTGTTATTGTTGAACATTCTGGCGCACAGACGACCAGACGAGGCAGCTGCAAGATAGATCCGAGTCTGGATCTCCTTGTCCATGTTGTGCTTGGGAGTAAGAACGCTACCGAGATAGGTAAAATGCTCTACTTGTTTGACAGGTTCTCCGTTGACCAGGGATGCAGGTGGTGGGTCTGCGTCTCTGTGTTGAGCAATTATCTCTGGTTTTGGGATGTTAATTTTTAGTCCGATGGCCTGATATATTCCGAAGACAATCGAGCGACTGTGTTGGAGAACCTCTGGGGAGTGAGCAACGATCGCGCAGTCGTCAGCATATTGGAGCTCCAGGAGGTGGAAGGTCGACGTTTTTGTTATTGCCTGAAGGCGGCGGAGGTTGAACTGGTTGCTGTCTAAACGGAATTGGATCTTCACCCCGTTATCGTAGTTCATGGAGTTATGGATGATCAGGGTCATTGCTGTGAGGTAGAGATTGAAGATGACCTGAGCTAGAACGCACCCCTGTTTCACACCGACCTCAACACTAAAGGGTTTGGACTTGGTGCCTCCTCTGAGTACACATGCTTGTACGTCCCCATGAAAGCTCTTGAGGATTTTTAAGAAATTTTGGAAGGACACCAAACTTAGAGAGAACTGTCCAGATCAGTCCTTTATTGACGGTATCGAAAGGTTTCGTTATATATGTATATATATTTTATGATATTATATTTGTTTCTTATATTTCTTACCGTAGAGTTCGACACCTTCACACTGGTTACTTACCGTAGATTATGGTGTATCTACATAGAAATTCACTCCACCACCCGACATTCCATGTGATTTATACGTGATAATTGATAATTTAATGAGTTCCATTAATTTCCAACATCCATCTAAGTTACTGGTTATAATTTGTCATAACCAATCAGTCATTACCTTTAGTAATAATAAGATAAGGATCACGGATACGGGCAGATACTTGCACTTACATATATTTGGCAAGCTTCCATACAATGATTTACAATTTGCATGGATTTATGAGTCACTCACATTCACGCCGTAATAAAATTAATCTTCTAAAGAAGGAATTTTTTAACTTGGGGACACACATATGATTACTATGGGCATGACTTAACAGAGCCTTAATTCCTCAAGTGATACATCCACTGCCAGCCTGGATCGCTCTTGTTGCAACCAGGCTTCCACATGTGATCTTTCCACGGGGAATAATAGACCTTGGGTTACCACACATAGTCTCGTGTTTCTGACAGTCACAGTAGACGGGTGGCGCGCAGGAGGACTCTGTAAGGTGCCTTGGTTAACCACTTACGTTCAATAGGCCAGCCTGGATTGCTCTTGTCGCAACCAGACTACCCCACGTGATCTTTCCACGGGGATAACAAACCTTGGTTGGCACACTTAGTCTCGTGTCACTGACACTCCACAGGACGGGGTGGCGGTGGAGAACTCTGTGTGGCGTCCCGTTCCCTTTAGGAGGGAGAGGGTGGGGAGGACGTCTTAACTAACCCATGGTCTAGGGCATACTAACTAAAATGTGGATTTTGGGGCATGAAACACTGTCTCAGTCGCCGCTATAAACGGGCTCACATACCTTCTAATGGTGTCGGCGTCACGCCTGGCCGGGTGTCTTATCACTAGTAAAACAAACATGGAGTTGAGTTGCGTGGCTAGGCTCAACGCAACTCATGACACAGTTAGTACCGACCAACAGTTGGCACCGACTATAAGTTCAATTCTACTTAAATATCAAGTAATTGCCAACATTTATTACTTTTCGACTGAGTTACTTAATCATACTATCAACATTGTCTCCTTAAATTTACCACATATAAATTAGAAGAAAAAACTAAATAATAGGTAAATATTTACAAACCAGCTGACGTATAACATTGTTGCCACGTCTTCCAGACAGCTGACATACAGTACACTGGTGCCACGTCTTCCAGAGCGCTGACATACAGTACAGTGGTGCCACGTCTTCCAGACAGCTGACATACAGTACAGTGGTGCCACGTCTTCCAGACAGCTGACATACAGTACATTGTTGCCACGTCTTCCAGAGCGCTGACATACAGTACACTGGTGCCATTCCAGACAGCTGACATACAGTACAGGGTGCCACGTCTTCAGAGCGCTGACATACAGTACAGTGGTGCCACGCCTTCCAGAGCGCTGACATACAGTACACTGGTGCCACGTCTTCCAGAGCGCTGACATACAGTACAGTGGTGCCACGTCTTCCAGACAGCTGACATACAGCACAGTGGTGCCACGTCTTCCAGACTGCTGACATACAGTACACTGGTGCCACGTCTTCCAGAGCGCTGACATACAGTACAGTGTGCCGTCTTCCAGACAGCTGACATACAGCACAGTGGTGCCACGTCTTCCAGACTGCTGACATACAGTACACTGGTGCCACGGCTTCCAGAGCGCTGACATACAGCACAGTGGTGCCAATGCCTCCAGAGCGCTGACATACAGTACATTGGTGCCACGTCTTCCAGAGCGCTGACATACAGTACAGTGGTGCCACGTCTTCCAGACTGCTGACATACAGTACAGTGGTGCCACATCTTCCAGAGCGCTGACATACAGTACAGTGGTGCCACGTCTTCCAGAGGCCACATACACTGGTGCCACGTCTTCCAGAGCGCTGACATACAGTACACTGGTGCCACGTCTTCCAGAGCGCTGACATACAGTACAGTGGTGCCGTCTTCCAGAGCGCTGACATACAGTACAGTGGTGGCACGTCTTCCAGAGCGCTGACATACAGTACAGTGGTGCCACGTCTTCCAGACAGCTGACATACAGTACACTGGTGCCACGTCTTCCAGGCGCTGACATACAGTACAGTGGTGCCTTCCAGACAGCTGACATACAGTACAGTGGTGCCACGTCTTCCAGACAGCTGACATACAGTACACTGGTGCCACGTCTTCCAGAGCGCTGACATACAGTACAGTGGTGCCACGTCTTCCAGAGCTGACATACAGTCAGTGGTGCCACGTCTTCAAGACAGCTGACATACAGTACAGTGGTGCCACGTCTTCCAGACAGCTGACATACAGTACATTGTTGCCACGTCTTCCAGAGCGCTGACATACAGTACACTGGTGCCACGCCTTCCAGAGCGCTGACATACAGTACAGGTTGTGTCTTCCAGACAACTGACATGCAGTATAGTGGTGCCACGTCTTCCAGAGCGCTGACATACAGTACAGTGGTGCCACGTCTTCCAGACAACTGACATGCAGTATAGTGGTGCCACGCCTTCCAGAGCGCTGACATACAGTACACTGGTGCCACGTCTTCCAGAGCGCTAACATACAGTACAGTGGTGCCAATGCCTTCCAGACAACTGACATACAGTACACTGGTGCCACGTCTTCCAGAGCGCTGACATACAGTACACTGGTGCCACGTCTTCCAGACAACTGACACAAGTACAGTGGTGCCACTCTCCAGACAGCTGACATATAGTACACTGGTGCCACGTCTTCCAGACAGCTGACATACAGTACAGTGGTGCCACGTCTTCCAGACAGCTGACATACAGTACAGTGGTGCCACGTCTTCCAGACGCTGACATACAGTACAGTGGTGCCACGTCTTCCAGAGCGCTGACATACAGGCACAGTGGTGCCCCGTCTTCCAGACAGCTGACATACAGTACAGTGGTGCCCGTCTTCCAGAGCTGACATACAGTACAGTGGTGCCACGTCTTCCAGACAGCTGACATACAGTACAGTGGTGCCACGTCTTCCAGAGCGCTGACATGCAGTACAGTGGTGCCACGTCTTCCAGACAGCTGAAAACAGTACAGTGGTGCCATTTTCCAGACAGCTGATGCAGTACAGTGGTACGCTTCCAGACAGCTGACATGCAGTACAGTGGTGCCATTTCTTCCAGACAGCTGACATGCAGTACAGTGGTGCCACGTCTTCCAGACACTGAAATACAGTACAGGTGCCACGTCTTCCAGACAGCTGACATGCAGTACAGTGGCATTTCTTCCAGACAGCTGACACATAGCACAGTGGTGCCACGTCTTCCAGACAGCTGACATGCAGTACAGTGGTGCCATTTCTTCCAGAGCGCTGACATACAGTACAGTGGTGCCACGTCTTCCAGACAACTGACATACAGTCCAGTGGTGCCACGTCTTTCAGACAGCTGACATACAGTACAGTGGTGCCACGTCTTCCAGACAGCTGACATACAGTACAGTGGTGCCACGTCTTCCAGACAGCTGACATATACAGTACAGTGGTGCCACGTCTTCCAGAGCGCTGACATTAAGTACACTGGTGCCACATCTTCCAGAGCGCTGACATACAGCAAGTGGTGCCATGTCTTCCAGACAACTGACATACAGTACAGTGGTGCCACGTCTTCCAGACAACTGACATAGTGTGCCATTTCCAGACAGCTGACATACAGCATAGTGCACGTCTTCCAGACAGCTGACATGCATAGTGGTGCCATGTCTCCAGACAGCTGACATCAGTACAGTGGTGCCACGTCTTCCAGACAACTGACATACAGTACAGTGGTGCCACGTCTTCCAGACAGCTGACATACAGCACAGGTGCCACGTCTTCCAGACACTGACGCCACGCTCGCAGGGTGCCACGTCTTCCAGACAGCTGACATACAGTGTGGTGCCACGTTTCGACCTGACATACAGCACAGTGGTGCCACGTCTTCCAGACAGCTGACATCAGTACAGTGGTTATGCCTTCCAGACAGCTGACATACAGTACAGTGGTGCCACGTCTTCCAGACGCTGACTCAGTACAGTGGCTAGACACCAGCACGTGGTGCCGCTTCCAGACTGCTGACATACAGTACAGTGGTGCCACGTCTTCCAGACAGCTGACATACAGTACAGTGGTGCCACGTCTTCCAGACGCTGACATGCAGGACAGTGGTGCCACGTCTTCCAGCTGACGCAGGGTGCCACGTCTTCCAGACGCTGACATACAGTACAGTGGTGCCACATCTTCGAGCGCTGACATACAGTACAGTGGTGCCACGTCTTCCAGAAGCTGACATACAGTACACTGGTGCCGCGTCTTCCAGAGCGCTGACATACAGTACACTGGTGCCACGTCTTCCAGGCGCTGACATACGTACAGTGGTGCGTCTTCCAGGCGTGACATCAGTACATGGTGCCCCGTCTTCCAGGCGTGACGCCACAGTACAGTGGTGCGTCTTCCAGACAGCTGACGTACAGTACACTGGTGCCACGTCTTCCAGGCGCTGACATACAGTACAGTGGTGCCGTCTTCCAGACAGCTGACATACAGTACAGTGGTGCCACGTCTTCGAACAGCTGACGCAGATACACTGGTGCCACGTCTTCCAGGCGCTGACATACAGTACAGTGGTGCCACGTCTTCCAGACAGCTGACATACAGTACAGTGGTGCCACGTCTTCAAGACAGCTGACATACAGTACAGTGGTGCGTCTTCCAGACAGCTGACATACAGTACATTGTTGCCCGTGTCTTCCAGGCGCTGACATACAGTACACTTGTGCCACTCTTCCAGGCGCTGACACACAGTACAGTGGTGCCACGTCTTCAACAACTGACATGCAGTATAGTGGTGCCGTCTTCCAGGTTGGTGCCACGTCTTCGGCGCTGACTACGTACAGTGGTGCCACGTCTTCCAGGCTGACATACAGTACTCGTTGCCACGTCTTCCAGGCGCTGACATACAGTACAGTGGTGCCACGTCTTCCAGACAACTGACATGTTGTGCCCGTCTTCGGCGCTGACATACAGTACACTGGTGCCACGTCTTCCAGGCGCTAACTCATACAGTACAGTGGTGCCACGTCTTCCAGACAACTGACGCCACAGTACGAGGTGCCACGTCTTCCAGGCTGACATACACAGTACACTGGTGCCACGTCTTCCAGACAACTGACATACCAGTACAGTGGTGCCACGTCTTCCAGACAGCTGACATACAGTACACTGGTGCCACGTCTTCCAGACAGCTGACGCCACAGTACAGTGGTGCCACGTCTTCCAGACAGCGACGCCTGTACGATGGTGCCCGTCTTCCGACAGCGACATACAGTACAGTGGTGCCGTCTTCCAGAGCGCTGACATACAGTACAGTGGTGCCCGTCTTCCAGACAGCTGACGCCACAGTACAGTGGTGCCCCGTCTTCCGGCTGACATACAGTACAGTGGTGCCACGTCTTCCAGACAGCTGACGCCGGTACAGTGGTGCCACGTCTTCCAGACGCTGACATACGGTACAGTGGTGCCGTCTTCCAGACAGCTGAAATACGGTACAGTGGTGCCATTTCTTCCAGACAGCTGACATGCGGTACAGTGGTGCCGTCTTCCGGACAGCTGACATGCAGTACAGTGGTGCCATTTCTTCCAGACAGCTGACATGTGCAGTACAGTGGTTACGTCTTCCAGACATCTGAAATACAGTACAGTGGTGCCCGTCTTCCAGACAGCTGACATGCAGTACAGTGGTGCCATTTCTTCCAGACAGCTGACATACAGTACAGTGGTGCCACGTCTTCCAGACAGCTGACATGCAGTACTGTGGTGCCATTTCTTCCAGGCGCTGACATACAGTACAGTGGTGCCGTCTTCCAGGCAACGACGCCACGGTCCAGTGGTGCCCGTCTTTCAACAGCTGACGTACAGTACAGTGGTGCCCGTCTTCCAGACAGCGACGACAGTACAGTGGTGCCCGTCTTCCAGACAGCTGACACTGCAGTACAGTGGTGCCACGTCTTCCAGAGCGCTGACATTAAGTACACTGGTGCCACATCTTCCAGGCGCTGACGCCTACAGTACAGTGGTGCCGTCTTCCAGACAACTGACATACAGTACAGTGGTGCCGTCTTCCTGACAACTGACGCCACAGTACAGTGGTGCCACGTCTTCCAGACAGCTGACGCCACAGTACAGTGGTGCCCGTCTTCCAGACAGCGACGCCACAGTACAGTGGTGCCATGTCTTCCAGACAGCTGACGCCCAGTACAGTGGTGCCGTCTTCCAGACAACTGACGCACAGTACGGTGGTGCCACGTCTTCCAGACAGCTGACATACGGTACAGTGGTGCCACGTCTTCGAACAACTGACGCCAAGTACGGTGGTGCCCGTCTTCCAGACAGCTGACGTACCAGTACAGTGGTGCCACGTCTTCAACAGCCGACGCGCAGTACAGTGGTGCCACGTCTTCCAGACAGCTGACATAATGCAGTGGTGCCACGTCTTCCGAGCGACGCACAGTACACTGGTGCCACGTCTTCCAGGCGCTGACGCCTGTACAGTGGTGCCACGTCTTCCAGAGCGCTGACATACAGTACACTGGTGCCACGTCTTCCAGAGCGCTGACATACAGTACAGTGGTGCCACGTCTTCCAGACAACTGACATGCAGTACAGTGGTGCCACGTCTTCCAGAGCGCTGACATACAGTACACTGGTGCCACGTCTTCCAGGCGTGACATACAGTACAGTGGTGCCTCTTCGGACAACGACATACAGTACGGTGCCACGTCTTCCAGAGCGCGACATCAGTACACTGGTGCCACGTCTTCCAGACAACTGACGCACAGTACAGTGGTGCCACGTCTTCCAGACAGCAGCTGACATATGGTAGTGGTGCGTCTTCCAGACAGCTGACATACAGGTACACTGGTGCCACGTCTTCCAGAGCGCTGACATACAGTACAGTGGTGCCACGTCTTCCAGACAACTGACATACAGTACAGTGGTGCCACGTCTTCCAGACAACTGACATACAGTACAGTGGTGCCACATACCAACCCTTTTGAAGCATTTAAATGTTTCAACAAACACTCCACAAATTACCTAACCTAACCTAACTACCTAACCTAATTTTGTTCTTATATCAACTGAACCACTTTCATGTGGACAGTGAATTACTTTCTAAAGCGCTGTTTAGCTTTATTGCTGCTAATAATAAGGCCAATATCAACATCAAACTCTGTAAGGTCATAGCCTTGTAAATGTGGTTAATATCTAAGATTATCCGGTGCTACTAAATTAAATCAAACTAAACTATGTAAAGTCACGTTACATTAAATTAAATCATACTAAACTATGTAAAGTCACGTTACATTAAATTAAATCATACTAAACTATGTAAAGTCACGTTACATTAAATTAAATCATACTAAACTATGTAAAGTCACGTTACATTAAATTAAATCATACTAAACTATGTAAAGTCAAGTTACATTAAATTAAATCATACTAAACTATGTAAAGTCACGTTACATTAAATTAAATCAAACTAAACTATGTAAAGTCACGTTACATTAAATTAAATCATACTAAACTATGTAAAGTCACGTTACATTAAATTAAATCATACTAAACTATGTAAAGTCACGTTACATTAAATTAAATCATACTAAACTATGTAAAGTCACGTTACATTAAATTAAATCAAACTAAACTATGTTAGGTTAATGGACACTACAGAGTAAATATCCCGGTAGATCGCTTACTATAGTGGCCCCGATCATCTTCCTTATAACAGGCATTGTTTCCAGTGATAGACCCCCCACCTTCCTTTTCATCAGAAAATTCCAATACTCTTTCTTTAATGCAGTATTGTACTCAGGTGTTTTTTTATAGTAAAAAGTATTGACCTCAGAATATCTCCTAATATCAAGTACACGTGCTTCAAAATTACCTCAAAATGACCATGATATTGGTCATGATATTGGTCATGATATTGGTCAGATTTAAAAAATAATAATTCTGGGGGCTTAGGCGCGCCCCCGCCCCCAAAAACCCCTAGCTTTGAGGGCTCACTTTGCTCGCCGTGTTCCCCTACCCAAATTTCTTGAACTCCCCCTTTTGATATTCCTGGATCCACTACCGCCTCTGCGCACACAAACAAAATATAGACCATTCTTAATAATAAAACCTTTTCGTTGGTCATCTGACTTTTTCATAAGGACCTCACAAAAATCTAAATAATGTGAGTTACTGCAAATCATTCATTTCAGTGGAGGATTTACAGTAGCCTTCTGGTTTAGATGAAAGACTCACCTTCACTCTCATTATAAGAGCGTGAACTCTCATCTTACTACTTTACTTCAAATTGCTTCAACCTCTGACCTGTGGTAGCGTGACTCGAGGGTTAGGCCCATGGGTACATGTAATTATGGAATCAAGCAATAGGAAGGAATAACGGTGAACAACTGCAGGTGAATAATAGACCCAACATACAAATAAAATGGTTTATTCAAATCACAAAATGGTTATCAAAATGACGTTAGGCTTCATGAACAAATGGGAACTCAACCACAGGGTCAACTCCCTGGTTTAACTTATTTTGTGCTGTGGCCCTTAGGCCCAATTTCCACTAACACCACGACTGGGTGTACATACAATAACACACATAAACTCTCTCTCAGCACCTTAAAGCACCATTAATACCCGTGGCAATGACGCCACTTGACTGCTCAAACAGCACCAGAAGTAATACTCAAGCGGCACCCGCCATGGTAGTGTTCCTGTATCTACATTTTGTATGCTGTATGTATATTATGTATGTGCTCCATTTATATACATTATTTATTCAGCCTAGCTAGCAGCGTGTGGCAATGTATTTATCATGTCCCACATGCTTAATTAATGTGCCTGGCGACATATGGAAGCTGCTAATGTATCACTTGCCACATGTCGCCTAAAAGGCTAGTTGACCCCCAGACAGAGTAAGAGGCGCCACCTCCCCGTACATCTCTGTTTATCCAGTAAATAGAACTGCAACTCCTACAGGTGTTTGGCGTGTTTCGCTCCTGTAAATCCAAACTTGATGCCCCGAGAACACATGCATGGCGCAGTGTGTCATTTACTGGATCATTATACAGAAAGTGGAGAGTGTAAAGTTTGTGGCGGGCAAACCTTGATTTACTGCTCTGTGTCAACCTTGCCATAATGGCCGTCTCTTTAAAAATTTATAGCAACTTTGAGGCAGTGTCAGTGACGAAGCCATTTCTGTAGGTGTATGAGTGCATTGTGTGTTTAGTGCCATAACTGTGGCCTTGTTCTAAAGAGTTCCCAAGATTGGCAAAAGGCATGTTCAGGGGCATGTGTGAAATTCAAGAGTTGAGGTGCAGCCTCCCCGCCATGCCTGGAGGGTAACTGACGAGCGTAGAGTCGCCCCCTCCACCCCTCAGCGACACACTGCCCGGGCGTGCACACACACACACACGCATCACCGACACTGTGCACGGACATACTTGCTATACATTCATATGTATGCCATAATCTCACTTATCTTACCATGCATTTAATTAATTTTTTTTTTGTCTCGAGTCTTGTTGGTGGGCTGACGAGGGCTGACCAGGTCAACACTGATTTGAACACGTGCACAGATTGATGGTATGTAATGCTCGTGCCTTACGCAGAGTCATTGAGATTAACTTGCCTGGATGGCAGTCAGTCGGTTGACTGAAGCAGGCGAGTTGGATGATGACCAGGCTGGGCTGGAACTCCGGCTCCCGCGTAAGGGCTGAATGCCTGGCATTGTCTTCAGAGATGAAATTTAGCCAGCCCATTTACTGAAAGTGTTAGAAGGCGTAAAAGACTTTTACTTTCAAAAATGCCTGCAGTGAAGGAAGGCAGCAGGGCAGAGAGAGGGCCGCAAGCTTGATTGGAAGAAGACAAGTGCGGCTGAAAACTTTGATATCTGCTTTCACTTGGTAAGCAAGCCTGGCTCTTACAATCGCACACTCTGGTATCGACTAGTTCAGATGCCATAAGCCAATGCTGCTTGCTTGCGTCACGGCTACACCCTAAAGCGCAACCAAGCCTGCCATCTTAGGCACAGTGTGGTGCCGGGCTTTCGTGAATTAACGGCGACGGTGGACGGTATGCTACAATGGTGGATATACAGACGCATGCAGCCCTGAAACGGCTATTCAGCGTATGCTGTGCTGTGACCTTGGAAACTCAGCGTGTGGCGGAACGCCCGTTTGCCGGAATTCTACTCGACTTCTTCGTTATCTATAAAGAGGAGGTGCTGGATAATTCTAGCTTGGCACATCAAAGGGCAGCCCAAAGGAAATGGAGCTCTACAGGGAGGGGAATTGTTTGCTTTGTGAACGGTGGAGGCGAGACGGGACGTGGACTCGAGGCTGGGAGGACGGTGGACATACCAGCAGTGCAGGGGGCCAGTTAGGCAGGTGATCCTGATGGGTGTTAAGGACGAGGAGCTTGTCCAACGCCTCACACTCCCTCGACTCTTCCTCTTCTCTTAGGATGTTGCTGACGATGTCGCTCCTGAGGCCGCCGGTGCCTTACCTCTCCCGAGCTCCCCCCAGCTGTAAACAGCGTGGGTACAAGAAGGACAAAGAAGTCTACTCTCTAGCTTCTTCGCCCACCCATGCCCGCCCGGTTTCGCTTTTGTAACAACTGGCGTGCAGCAGCACGGAACACAGGTGGTCGTGTCCAGCTGCTGAGTCTACACGCAACAGTTGTGACCATGGGGCGCGGTCACTCACAGTACGGTGCCCAGCCAAACGCGTCCAGTGCAATGTGTCGCGGTCGTTTGGGCCACTACGGCAAGTGTTGCCCCTACGGCAGCCAAGGGACAGCGTCGGCGGAGAAAAGCTCAGCGCCCTTCCACCAGTGAGGCCGCCCACAGTCTTCAATCTGAAGCATGACGACCCTGGACAGCAAAGCTCTAAGCCATATTAGGAAGGTGTGGCTGCTCCCCTTTGCGTCCCAGGACCAAAGTTCCCTAGCACATCAGCGTCATCGTGACCTACGGCAGTGTGTCATCCCGTCTTCAGATGTTGCCCGACACCGGCGCTGATGCTACAGTCATCGGTCCCCAGCATTTGCAATGCTTGGGGCTCTCTCCAAGTGATCTAGGACCGGCACCCAGGATCTCCGTTTCACGTGGATGGTTCGCAGATGGCCCCAGCCCTGGGTTCACTCAAGCACAGGTCACCTTTGGCAACAGGTCGTGTCAAGAGCCTGGATTGATGTGCATAACGGTGTCCCAACTTCTTTGCTGTCCTACAGAACATTGTCAAGAGTTGGCCATCATCTCCCAGGGCTTCCCTAAACCCTATTCTCGAGGGTAAAACACGCCAACAGGGTTGCACGAAGGGGCAGCAACTACCCTGCTGTGGCCCTAACCCTACCTCTTGCCAGTGACACCTCTCAGCCGGATGCCCGGAGTACTTCCTGGAAGGGAATTCAGCGGCGTTCTGGTGACCAAGTCCATGGGTCAGCCTCTCAAAGAAGATGGTAGGCCCCCATGAGGATCCGCCCAGAGGACGACGGCAGAAACGCCATGATCACCCCTCGACTGGTCCGCCTGGCCTTCAGCGATGCTGTCAAAACAGCGAGCTGGACTCATGGTCGCCCAAAAATTATTGCACCAGCCGGCGATGACCCGTCTCCATGAATTGTGTCACCCTATGGTATTAAATGCATAAAAACTAAAGGTGGGTACCCCGGTTCACGCTGGCCTCTCAAAACTCCAACAGCCAGGTGTCTCGTCCTGCGCACCCTTCTCCCACGCGCCCTTTGCAGCTATCGCGGTGTGAACGAAGGCGCGCTTCTTCGACAATGGACGCCCTGTGTGGATACTGGCAGATAGAGGCTTGCCGAAGAGACCGACCACTTACAGCACCAGTACCCATGGACGTTACAGTTGTGCCCGTGGCCCCATGGGATTCACCCGCTGGGAGATGCTTTCTGCCTTCGAGGGTGATATGGCTCTACAAGGTCTGGGGCTTCGAAAGTGGTCGACGACATACTCGTGTACGATGAGGGATTACATGGACCACCTCGGCCGCTTCTCGAGGGTACTCAACGGTGCCGGAAGCGCATCTAAATGCCGATGGGTTTGTTTGGCCTGCTCTTCAGTGGACATTTGTGAGTTTTACTCTCTCAGGAATGGTATTGCAGCTGACCCGGAGAAGGTCCGCGCCATCACGGATTTCCCCACCCCTGCTAACCTCACCGACTTGAGGTCCTTCATCGGTCTCATCAACCAGTTAGCAGAGTTTTCGCCGGACATCCCCGTAGCTGCCCAACCACTTCGCCCCCTGATGAGCCCCAAAAGGACATTCCTGTAGACCCCCGACCATGACAAGGCCTTCCAGCAAGTGAAACAGGCCCTGTCTAGTCCACCTGTTCTCGCCACGTTTGACCCAGCCTTGTCGACGGTTCTGCAGACAGATGCCTCACGCTTGTACGGCATGGGATACGCCCTACTGCAGGATCACTGTGGAGGGCAGTTCCGGCTCGTCCAGTGTGGCTCTCGTTTCCTCTGTGAGACCGAGTCGCGCTACGCCACTATTGAGTTGGAGCTGTTGGCTGTGGTTTGGGCGATGTCCAAGTGCAGGTTTTACCTCAAAGGCCTGCAACACTTTCACCTAGTGACCGACCATCGCCCTCTTGTCCCGATCCTCAACCACTACACGCTGGACGCCGTTGAGAACCCTCGCCTCCAGCGTCTGAAAGAGAAGCTCTCGGCATACATCTTCACAGCAGTGTGGCGTGCCGGTAAGGAGCTCTGCATCCCTGATGCCTTATCCCGCTCTCCTGTCAGCCGCCCTACTCCAGAAGACCATGTGCTCGACGCCGACCTCGCTCTTTCCGTCAGGACTGTGGTCACCCTACACACCGTCCAAGCCCTTCGTTCGGACCTGTCACCAGATGACGACAAGGCAATGGAGGACCTTCGAACAGCGGCCCGAGATGACTCTTCCTACGTCCGACTCGTCGAGTGTGTGAGGAATGGATTCCCTAGCAACCGCTACGACCTTCACAACACCCTGCTCCCGTATTGGAAACTCTGAACTCTACTGCGACTGGAACCTTGTTCTGTACGGAGCACGTGTAGTTGTCCCTGCTGCCTCACGTCCCCACGTCTTGGCTCGCCTTCACGACAGTCACCGTGGAGCTGAGGCCACCAAACGACGTGCACGACAGACTGTGTTCTGGCCCGGCATCAACTCCGACATCTCCAATGTTGTCCGTGCGTGCGAGCCCTGCCAAGTATTACAACCCAGCCAGCAGCAGGAACCCTTCATGAGTGACGACAACCACACCCGCCCCTTTGAGTCTGTGTCGGCCGACTTTTTCTCTGTGTCAGGAAAGTCCTTCCTTGTTATCGTCGACCGTCTCTCTGGTTGGCAGGTTGTCATCAAGTGCGGTAATGACACGACGTCTGCCGCCACCATCAGCAAGTTCCGCCACTACTACCGTGACGTGGGCGTTCCTGTGCGCCTGCGAACCGGCGGAAGGCCCCAGTTCACAAGCCGGGACTTTGCTGTGTTCCTTAACCGATGGGGAGTCCGGCATGTGTTTTCATCGCCCCATTACCCGCAGTCCAACGGCCACGTTGAGGCTGCTATCAAATCCCTGATGCACCTCCTCCTTAAGGTGGCCCCTTCTGGGAATATTGACTGCGAGGCCTTCGACCTGGGTCTTCTTGAGCTCCGCAACACACCTAACTACACCTGACGCTCCCCTGCCCAGATCTTGTATGGACGCCCCCTTCGCTCTTGTGTCCCTGCTCACCCTCAATCCTTCTCCAAGGAATGGCAGGCCAAGACAGAGGATTGTGATCGCCGAGCCGCAGAACGTGTTCATGATGTCGTCGCCCGCTACAACGACCACGCCCGTCCTCTTCCCAAGTTGAGTGTTGGCACCCAAGTCCGTATTCAGGACCCGACCTACCTACGTTGGGACAAAGTGGGCGTAGTCATGGGTCTCGGTAGGTCACGGGACTACCAGGTGCGGTTACCCAGCGGTCGTGTGTGGTGGAAGAACCGCCGTTTTCTCAGCCCCGTAACAACGCCTTCTGCTGACCCTGCCACCAGTGTTGAGTCCCATACCCTTCCCAGTGATCAAGTCCCTCGACGCTCAGAACGGATCCAAAAGAAAAGGTCCGCTCAAGACTTTACTATGAGCGTATAGGGGGGAGGGAGGTGTATGTATATTATGTATGCTGTATGTATATTATGTATGTGCTCCATTTATATACATTATTTATTCATCCTAGCTAGCAGCGTGTGGCAATGTATTTACCATGTTCCACACATTTAATTAATGTGCCTGGCGACATATGGAAGCTGCTAATGTATCACTTGCCACATGTCGCCTAAAAGGCTAGTTGACCCCCCAGACAGAGTAAGGAGCGCCACCTCCCTTGTGTATCTCTGTTTATCCAGTAAATAGAACCTACGAAAATTCTACAGGTGTTTGTGTTCGCTCCTGTAGATAGAGCATGATACCCAGAACATATACAGTTCCCACCATGTGGCACCTTTCAACAAACTCCAATAATTCCGGTGAAATAACACAACCACCAATTAGCCCTACTGAGTCATGGACTCATCCAACAAAGATGGGGGCTGGCAGTTGATTGCTTGGCCTGATGTTCTATGTCACCACGTGGGCAGAGAACGCATCAGGTGAAGGCTGGCCAGTGCTCTGGGGCCCATAGGTGGTAGTGGGTTCCTGCCACTCGGGTTCACGAAGCTACCCGATTCTACTGGTCTTCATGCATCTCCCAAACTAGTGGAGGGCGTCCCCAAGCTACAGACACGCGGCTATGCCTCCTACAGGAACCAGTGGGTGAAGAAGTGTGGCGCTGACTAACGGTTGAAAGCGAACATCAACGTTTCAAAAGGACGTTAAGGGCGTAAAAATACTTCACTCAAAGCACATCAGTTACTTTACTGTATCAATTGCATAATCAAACTATTAATTAGGTTAAATCACTTAAAATGGTGAGTTACAACACGGGAAAGGGGATAGACATACCTGTGGGTGAATGAGTGTGGGGCTGACTGACTCTCGAAAATGCCCGCCGCTATCTCCACCCACACTAAGTTCGAGTGCCACTGCACTCACTAGTACACTGTATTACGTTACTGTACACTCTGATGTTTGAAATTGAGACTACAAACTCAGTTTCATTCCCTAATATTCTCTTTACAAACATATGCTCTGACGGAGCTATCAAAGGCAAGAATAAAATTGATTTCAAAAGGTTCTGGATGGCAATCCCGGTGGGCGGAGCCTAAGCCAAGTAGCGTCCGACTACCTCTACAAAGAAAGCTAGTCTTAAGGTTCCCTTCAGGTTAATTAACTAATTCCATAGTTAACATCCTTACAACAATTTCACTATGACTATCAGGGTCTCTGATATTCATAGGTGAAAAAGAGTTTACACGTCTCCGTAGGTGAAAAAGAGCTTACGAGTTTCGGTCAACCAAAATGCATGTGTATGACGTCGTCAAAGATACAGAGAAAACGGAGGATGTTTCCACTGGTTGTAGGTTATAGGTTTGTAGTAGGTGCCTCCCCTACAAACGCCGTTTGTCGCTGTGTAGCCGACCCTTTTCGAATTCCCCAGCCTACGCCTCCAGCGCCGCCTGACGGAGCGGGGGTCAACTATCAACCCACGCCTACCCCCGCCTTATAAGACCTCACACCGCTGTGACCACCCTCTTTCTACCTACGGCCACCAGCAAGCAACACCTCCTCCGCTCCAGCCTGGCGGCTCCCGCTCCCGCCGGCGACCTTGGCGTCCCTCAAGCTGCGTGCCCTCCTCTGGGCACCCTCACCAACCAGCTCTCTCTAATTAACGCTTGTTACCATGCTGCCTACCCAGCACCAAGCTGCATTGTACATCCAATACAATATGTATACAGAGAGCACATTGTGAGTTTCCTTTCTCCATCCCATCCTGAGTGTGCACCAATATCTCATAACCCCACAAATGGTGACCCCCGGAGATTCGCACTCACACAGGATGGAGGAGAAACAGATCACTCTCCCAGTCTTCAAGCAACATGGAAGACTGGCTTATCCACGCAGAGGCAGCTCTCTTCGGCTCTACAACTACTGTCTCTACACCACAGGTTAGACACCCTAGAGCAGCTCTGCTATTCTAAGCAGACAGCCGCTCCTCTTCCTGCCCCAATCACCACGTCCTACCGACCCCAACACACCCGTCCTGCCTCACACGCCCCAGCAGAACCCCCTGCCGCTCCTCCTGACGCGGCCCCTTCTCCTGACGTGGACCCACACACCCCTCTTTTGTCCCTCAGGTACCCCCTGCTACTGTCCTGAACCCTGCTGCTGTCGTGGACCCTGCTGCTGTAATGCACCCTGCTGCTGTCAATGACCCTCTTGCTGATGCAGCCCCTGCTCCTGACCCAGACCCACACACCCCAGCAGGCGCATCTAAGGACTCTGTACATGCCGTGAGGGAAGCACAACATTTACCCCCCACCCTCCTTCTCCCTCTTTTCTCCCACAGATCTCGTGTATCTAGACAGAGCTGTCCTCCCTAGCGGCCGGCTCATCCACGCCCTCGCCATTATGTCTCACATGCACCGCCCATTCTGCCTCACATGTGTCACGCAACTCTGCCAACCTCCAGCCTCCTGCTGCGCCGGAGGGGAAGGGGAGTGTTGTAATGGATGCCTCCCCTACAAACACCATTTGTCGCTGTGTAGCCAACCCTTTTCGAATTCCCCAGCCTATGCCTCCATCGCCGCCTGACGGAGCGGGGGTCAACTATCAACCCACACCTACCCCCGCCTTATAAGACCTCACACCGCTTTGACCACCCTCTTTCTACCTACGGCCACCAGCAAGCAACACCTCCTCCTCCGCTCCAGCCTGGCAGCTCCCGCTCCCGCCGGCGACCTTGGCGTCCCTCAAGCTGCATGCCCTCCTCTGGGCACCCTCACCAACCAGCTCTCTCTACATCACGCTTGTAACCATGCTGCCTTCCCAGCACCAAGCTGCATTGTACATCCAATACAACATGTATACAGAGAGCACATTGTGAGTTTCCTTTCTCCATCCCATCCTGAGTGTGAACCCATATCTTCATAACCCCACAGGTTTTGTGGGGGTGTAGCGTAATATGAATTATTAGGTTTTAACAGGCTAGCCGTCATTACGATCATGACATCATAAGGTCACCATCGATCATCTTACATAATCGGTAACGCGCATAACTCTCAATAATATGTCAAGGGTTCGAGCCTCGGCCCTGAAACACGTGGAAGGGTGTTATCCAGTGTGACCCTCACTACCAAACACCACAGGTTTCCCGGTCCCTGTACTAACACTGGATAGACCGCCCAAACGGCTCGTAAGCTGATAAGTGGCGAAAAAGATATTTAAACAAAATCTATCATGAATGAAAAAATGTAACTTCCAGTCCCTCCGCTGCTGCTGTGACACTCATTATGGCTCACAAGCATCACAGATAACCCCTTACATCACCATATACTGCACACATATTAGTACAGGTATTTCCAATCTCCTATAGTGTGCAATGTCTAAATATCCCATTCTATTGTGACTCAGTCTCCCACTACATGTAAAGCAAGTCACAGAAAACTGTAAATCCTTCAGGGGTAACGTGTATATGATATATATGCACTAATTATGCCAGAATCCTTATATACTGCATATAGCTTATATTAAGGGAGTATTCAGGGTGGATATATGATGGTTGTGAAGTCCTAATTGATACATATTTATGTAATATTGTAAATATTATAACAGTGTCTGAAAGTTATTTTATTCACCCCTGGCTGGTCGTACTAACCGCAGGTCATTCATAGGCGGTCGCCTATGGGACCACAATTTAAGGTACGCCAAAAATGGAGAAAATATAAATTAATTTCAATTAGCGATTTACAAAAATTTATGTGTCTGAAATTTTTAATTCAATATTTCCCGCCTTTGTTTCCGAAATCGTAGCCATCCAAATGAACGCCTAACCTGCCTATCGCGAACGGGACCCCCCACCACCCCCCACCCACCCCTTTACACCTTTCAGCAAGGGTACAGCTTTCTATGCCTCCTGTGTCCTTGCAGTGCATCAAGGGTGCCCTTGAGAGACCATTCCTTAACAAAGGTATGTACAAGGGAATGTAATGAAAATTACTGAAGGTGTGATTGCTCAAGTGGGTAGCGAGCCAATCGGTGGCAAAGAGGATAAAGTAACGGTCGTGCATGTTAGTTAACGTAAAATCAGACGATTCATATGACACTCAATAACCCATAAAACATGTAGATATAACTTATTTATTGAGTCCCCCAGTTGAGCCCTCCATTTTCTCACCGCTTCAGTATGTCTGAATTCTCCGTTTTCTCTGATGTACCTTAGAGACTCTGATATTCCTTAGTATTTCATATCATACTTTTTACTTTTATCCTCTTCACCAAATGATCAACTCGTTAGCCGCTTGGGCGATCTGTCACGTCTCTGTTATGCACTGTTGGCAAGTACTGGGCATCCACCGACTCCTGAAAGTACCTGAATCTGCTCCAGTGTTGGTCAAGTCTTGTCTTGAAAGAGCTCACACTCAGTGCCGTCACAACACTTTCTGGTAGATTGTTCCAAGAGTTCACAACTCTCACTCCGAAAAAGTTTGCCCTCACAGTTTTCTGGACTTGCGGCTTCTTCAATCTTGAACTGTGACCCCTTGTGGGGCGAGCGTCCGCCAGCTCCAAGTAAGGACACTCGACTGAGTAGTGCCCCTTGAGATGCTTATACACCTGAATTAGGTCACCCCTTGCCCGTCTGTAGTATAAGCTAGGCAAGTTAAGGCGCTCCAATCTCTCAGGGTAGCTGGGGTGTCGAAGTGCAGGTATGCTGCCAGATCTGGGGTCACTAAATCTAAGGGGATAACTTAACTCTAATCTTAATTCCTAAGGGTCGCTGCCACCAGACCCCCTCTGGACAGCATGTAGCTCGTTAGGTAGCGGGCAGAGCGGACTAGGCATTGGGTTAGGTTTTCCATTGACCAGATCGATGAGGGTAAAGAAGGGGGAAACCATAACATGTCTTAATTGATTTATTCCTTATAAAACATACTGGTAAAAAAACATACATGAATTGGCCTTCCTCAGAAGAACAACGGAATTTTGGTTACCCAGCTGGGCCCCAGACTCTTACATTACTGGCGGGTCATCCACCCACTTATTGCATAACAATCGGTGAACGCCGTATCTCGGTCGTTCCTTCTTACAATATCCCTTAACACATCAGACTGCTCCACTGGTGTGGATTTTAGCACCGTCGGTTATCATACATAGTAGCACCATCTCAACACACCTGTTACACTCCATACCTGCAAGTATGTGACTCCTTGTGACTTTTAGGTATACACAACGGGCACCTCGTTCGCACACCGCCCTCGGTGGGTAAAGACGAGGGCTTCACCTAGAGACATACCAGCACTATTTCTACGCCTGGTATTATAGGTCGCTCCAAGTGACGACCGCAGTTTCTCACGGTCTCCTTAGTTGTGACTATTCATGTGGAGTGGTGCGCTGGGAATCCACCGGTTCATAGTGGACTGGTATAGTGGGGAGTAATTCCCCACCTGGTGTGGCGCTCAAGGAGACAATGGCGGCCGGGCGGCAAGATACCCCGACCACGTGGCACCTGTGGTGACGGCAGAACGGGAAAGACTAAGCAATAATGCCTGACGGGCGGTTATCTCATCCCTTAACACATCCCTATCACACGTATATATCCGGCAAAGCTTTAAACTGTAGTAACTGCTATTTATCAACCTTAATTGTAGGGCGGGATATAGCCCGCTAGGACACTGACCTGTGGTGACGGCAGAACGGGAAAGACTAAGGCCGGCTTCCCGCCGCTCCTCGTCACATAGGCCTACAGTTTCCAATCCTCAATTTACACTTTTGTTTCTTATGGTTCTCACCTGAACACTTTACGGTATATTGTCACTCATTTCTTATAAACACATATATTAATCCTAAATTACACACTAAGGTCAGGTCTTGGTTTGCTAGTGCTTGGTTAAATGCCTGGGGTTTTAATATCAACGGGGCATCTGAGGCGGGTACATGGCGCGCCTTGAAACAAAAGCCGAATGATCATGGCGGGGGTGTATCAACTTCACTTAAAAACTGTAATGAGGGATCCTCCTCTCACACATTGCACTATTTGAACACAGACATAAGATTCTCTGATCACTGTACCTGTCGTGGGTATATGTCACGTGAGGCTACGAGGTGTATTAAATTCATACCGACGCATACACGATATTTCCTTTCCAGTATAGTTTCTAGATCACTGTCAACACCTCACATAGTTCTGATACATTTATCCTTTTTCCAGATCATTGTTCTCATGTATTTTCATATGATATCTGTTGGAGTTATGTTCGCTACACGCTCACAGACGTAAATAGTAGGACCTTCAAACCCTGCTCCACACTTAGTCTTACAGTACCCTAGTCCGGCTCAACTGGACTTTAACATTCATCTTATGCCTACCCTGAGTGATCCTTAATGCTATGAATACATACACGTGATATGATATAACTATACCTGGGTACAATACAACACAGGGTCTAGGAACCTTGAGTAGGTGAGTTGTCCTTTCTCAATGTTTCCCGTTTTCTGGGGTTCTACAAGCGCTGTGCATTTGAATGTTATGTAGCGTAATATGAATTAGATGGGATTTTTAGGGATGACAATGATGTGCGCAGTACACAGGCACCAGTCTGGTGGCCCTCCTTTGTACATTTTGAACCAACTGACAGTCCCTAGCATATCTCGGGGACCAGACGGGGTGATAGTACTCCAGATGGGGAAGCACTTTACTCTTGAAGATATCTGAACGACCTTCTTATAAAACCCAATAATTTATTTGCCTAATTTACCTTCTTCTCGCAATGACCCGAGAACTTCAGCTTAATTGTCATCATACACACCTAGGCCCTTCTCACATTCAGTCTCAAATAGTGCAGTTTCTTCATCCCGTTGGGACATATGATACGCCTCCTTACCGTTGGTACCCCCCAGGTGCATCCTCTTACACTTCGTGACATTGAATCTCAGCAGCCATTTCTTCGACCATTCTTGGAGCCCACACAAATTTGAAATTGCAACTGAAGTCGTACATGTTAGATTAAGTTAGATATGTCTACTTACAGATGATACATTCAAGATCCCTTGTGAGTGACGTTGAAAACTTCAAATGCATTTACTGTAAGTACAAATTTTCAAATAAGTTTGAGTACAGTCTGCCAGTAGAAGTGAAGAATCCTTGATCTCGTCCTTAGGGACGTCCTGAGTGCCAAATTGATACTGAAGTTAGACCATTTTGATTCCCAATCATCAGAGAATTTGGTGTTTGTGTCGAAATTATTGTCAGTTTTATATTTTAGAAAGTAATTAATATCCTGAAAAGAATGTCAGTCTTACCTCCAAGATCTAATGGCAAACTCTCAGTAGACCCGTGTCTAAATGTGTATGAGGACGTAAGAAAGATCTTAAGAACATAAGAAAATACGGAGTCTGCAATAGACCAGTTGGCCTGTGCATGGCAGCTCCTGTTGAGAATTACTACCACTCTTTCATCCATGAATCTATATAGCCTCCTTTTAAATCTTTCCAGCATTCCAGTGTAAGGAGCACTTTTTTCTTCTTTATCCATTTTATCCTATTTCTTATATTTATTCTCTTCTGGTATTCTTCAATACGTATATGTTTAAATGCCTGGATGAACAAATGGTCCCCAGTGAATGGAAAATGGCTTATGTGAGTCCTATCTTCAAGAAGGGCGATCGTCACTCCACGAACAACTATAGACCGGTGAGCCTGACCAGCATAATATGTAAAGTACTTGAGAGTATTATCAGAGATGCCGCAATGGAACATCTTCTACGAAACAACCTTGTAAAGGATTGCCAACACGGTTTTATGCCGGGACGCTCCTGCTTAACACAATTGCTCAAGGTATTGGATATTTGGACCCATATTTTGGAACGGGGTGGTGATATTGACAATATTTACCTAGATTTTGCCAAGGCTTTCGACAGTGTACCCCACGAAAGGCTGAAAATTAAACTGGAAGGGTACGGAATTCGGGGAAATGTCCTAGCGTAGATAGAAGACTTTCTACGTGACCGCAAGCAGTGTGTGGTGATTAATGGCACGAAATCGTCATCTGTACCTGTCACAACTGGGGTACCACAGGGCAATGTATTGTGCCCGCTGTTGTTTGTTTGTTTCATAAATGACATGCCTGACGTTGTACACTCCTCCATACAAATGTTTGCCGATGACGCTAAGTTATTTCGGGAAATTAAAAATCAAGCTGACTGTGAAGAACTGCAGAAGGACCTCTGTGGGCTCCAGGAATGGTCGAAGAAATGGCTTGTGAGATTCAATGTCACGACGTGTAAGAGGATGCACCTGGGGCGTACCAATGGTAAGGAGGCGTATCATATGTCCCAACGGGATGAAGAAACTGCACTAGTTGAGACTGGGTGTGAGAAGTGTGGTGTGGTGAAATCCTAGACAAGGTTCTTCAAACTCCAGAGCACGAGCAGTAGGTATATTCAATAAGCGGTACAAGACTTGGCAGGATAACCAACCGGTACAGGAACAGGAGTCAGCACAAGGAACTCCTCGTCGTAGGCAGGCCGAAGCCGATCTGAGGGATGTTAGCTAGCTAGGCAAGGAGAGTTGCTAGACATTACTAGGACAATAAATGAGGTCTTCTAATTACTCGACTAGCGCGGTACAGACATAGTATATCGGGACATAGTAAGTGAACATAGGCATTAGACATAAGCATAGATATCAAACATGCTATAATAATATGTAGTAATACAGACATGTGAATAAATGGTACAATGAATGGTAACAGAGTCTTGGCGTCAGGCGTGTTCACATATCTTGGTATTTACATATCTATACAAGAAGGACCTAGGTGTTTATGTTGACAATGAGCTGAAGTTCTCGGGCCATTGCGAGAAGAAGGTAAATCAGGCAAATAAATTATTGGGTCTTATAAGAAGGTCGTTCAGATATCTAGACGGTCCGTCCCTCGTAACGATCTTCAGGAGTGAAATGCTTCCCCATCTGGAGTACTGTCACCCCATCTGGTCCCCGAGATAAGCTAGGGACTGTTAGCTGGTTGAAAATGTTCAAAGGAGGGCCACCAGACTGGTCCCTGCACTTCGGCACCTCAGCTACCCTGAGAGATTGGAGCACCTGAACTTGCCTAGCTTATACTACAGACGGGCAAGGGGGGACCTAGTTGAGGTGTATAAGCATCTCAGGGGGCACTACTCACTTGAGTGCCCTTACTTGGAGCTGGCGGACGCTCGCCCCACAAGGGGTAGCAGCTCAAGATTGAAGAAGCCGCAGGTCCAGAAAACCGTGAGGCAAACTTTTTCTGAGTGAGGGTTGTAAACTCTTGGAACAATCTACCAAAAAGTGTTGTGACGGCACCGAGTGAGAGCTCTTTCAAGACGAGACCTGACCAACACTGGAGAGGGATCAGGTACATTCAGGAGCCGGTGCATGCCCAGTATTTGTCAACAGTGCGTGACAGAGACGTGACCGATCGCCCGGGCGGCTAACAAGCCAATAAGTGGCGAAGAGGATAAAAGTAAAAGTAAAAGTCTATTCCTGCTCATATCTATCTTGTATATTAATCTTTTCTGGTATGCATAGCTTAATAATTTCATATTCTATGTCTTTCTCTCTAGAAGTATATATCTTATATTTCTTTGCTTATATTTTCTAAGTCAATATTCTTTTCTTTACTTCATTTCTTCTTTCATATATATAATTGTATTTTCTGAATTTCATGACCTTACTTTCTCTCAATTATATCCTGTTCTAGTTATATTCTAAACCATGGATTAATCTGGGAAACCATGTCATTATTATTATAACACTTATTACTTACAACGGTATCCTGCCACCACCCAGACTTTTATTAGAATATAACATATCTTAGTGAACTGTGAGGTAGCGTGCTAGCGAGCTTCTAGGGACGTGAGTTACAATAGTTATTTTCTGAGAACCAACGGGTAGAAGGGATAGAGCGGTGAGACTCGTAGCTTACTAATTTAATATTTATTAACATAAGGAGTGAACAAGATGTTAATTAAGTTCACTCAGACAAGACTTGCCCACTTAAGTCTTACTTTACCATTCATAAATAGATCTTCAATTACTTATTACATCATTAAACACCTGTTGTATTATTTCTTTGACAAATAAGATGGTTATTTGACACGCTCAGATAGGACTGGACCATTAGGTCTTATTTTTACAAGTAACAAATTAAATCTTCAATTCTTGGTTTCAACATTAAACAAGCATTATATTATTTCATGGTCAATACAGATAGTTCTATGACACACTTGACAATATCCCAAATTAAAATATTATCTATAACAACATGATATTTCGGAATGAACATCATGGCACTTTAACTAGCATTCAGTGGTAGTACACCTGGTTGGTGGACTCAACTCCTATAACACGGTACCACTAGTAACATGGGTTCACTACTCAACCTGGGATAACTATTTTTCTACTAATTATCCCCAATCAAAGATACCAATACTGCTCAGTACAAATAACGAAGATCAATGAACCAGACAATACTGGGCCCACTGGGGGCCGGTAGTCCAATACACACAGCCGAGGCTTGTTCGCTAGTAACGCCCGTGGTAGACTCGTTGCAGTATCGTATCACGTTCTTCCCTGGTTGTTCCTGTCCTCAGATTCTAGTTTTGCCTTATTAAAGACATTCTACTATGACCATCTTGCCCATAGGCGGCTACCGAACCTCGGTAGTGGTGGCAACACAGACAGTGCCTGAGATAATGATGTAGCAGCGTCAGAGATGTTTCAAAAATAACTCAATCACAAACAATCTTTCATCTAGCAACAACACACGATATTTACGTTACATTAATTCTTTCACTGGGTAAATGACAATTTCACTGTTACAACATGAACACTGATATTCACAAAATTCACCGAGTTAAACTGACTCAATATGGCGGGCGGAGGATCGTACACATACCTGAGATAATGATGGAACAGCGTCAGAGATGTGACACTACTCCTTGCGTACGATTTTATATATTGCTAACTGGCAACTCAGGCCTGTGCCGAACATATACTAGAAAGGCTAATCACGCAATGACAGAAATTACATTCAACTCAGTTGCTGTACATTTAACTATGACACTCAATGCCACGGGTCAGGCGAATTTCCTACGTCTATTCATATAATCTAATCAGAGATTGAGCTTGCCAGGAAAAATTGGAATTACACACGTTGTTAACATTAGTTTTACAAACTCAGCACGGCTGCAAACAAGGAACTATTCACAGGGGTACGTTAGATTTTGGAGATTATACAGGTTGACAGAATAGTTCAGGAGATTAATGACTTTCTTAGATAGATAACTGACACTAACTAAACTACAAACATAAGATTCTCTGATGTTTGGGCATCAAAATAATCTAACTTCAGTCGCAATTGGAAATTCATGGCTATCCCCAGGAACAATGCCATTCGTACTGGCAGACTCGACACTCACTTACTTGACAAGTGTTACTAACAATGAAGACAGTTGAAGCTTTCAACATCACTCACAAAGGATCTTGAATGTTTTAGCTGTAATAAGACATCTCTAAGTAGACTCAAAACAATGGTGTCCTCTCTCACATTCAAATTCACTTTATAGAGAGGTTGGTTTCAGGAAGTCAGAGAAAATGGACGGCACCCACACTTGGGAGCGATGAGAAATCGGACGCAACCGATTTTACGTTAACTGACGTGTATGACCGTGGTCATTACACCAGCACTTACTACAAAGTTGCTAAGCTTGTTCCACTCGTTTACCACCCTATTTGTGAACCAGTTCCTTCCTATCTCCCTCCTAAACCTAAACTTATCCAACTCAAATCCGTTGCTACGACTCCTATCCTGCTCGGATATTATAAAAACTTTATCTATATCTCCTTTATTGATTCCTTTCACCCACTTAAATACTTCTATCATATCTCCCCACACTCTTCATCTTTCTAGGTAATGCAAGTTTAGTTTCTTGATATGGAATGTTTCTAAGTCCCGGAATCATTTTCGTCATTCTTCGCTGCACCGACTCCAGTGAAATGATATCCATTCTATAATAAGGGCACCAGAACTGAACAGCATAATCGAGGTGCAGCCTGACTAGTGCAAGATATAGTTAAAATATGACTTCTGAACTCTTATTACTTACGCTTCTAGATATAAGACCCAATACTCTCTTTGCCATATTTCGAACATTAACGCACTGTTTTCTAGGCCGTAGGTCCGGGCTTACAAGTACCCCCAAGTCTCTTTCACAAGTCGACTTCTCTAGGTTGATGTTGTTAAGGCTGTATACAGTGACAGTATTTGTTCTTCCAATATTTAGTACGCTGCACTTGCTGGTGTTGAAGTTTATTTGCCATTTTTCTGACCACTCCTACAGTTTATTTAAATCCTCCTGTAGTGATTTGCATCCTGCCCTGAATTAATCTGCCGCCCTATTTAGGTGTCATCCGCAAACTTGCTTATGTTACTGCTGATCCCAGTATCTAGATCGTTTATGTAGATTATGAACATGAGTGGGCCCAGTACTGACCCCTGGGGAACCCCACTGGTTACACAGTCCCACTCAGATTTAACACCATCTACGCTGACCCTCTGTGTTCTATTGGTGAGCCATGATTTTATCCAATTTAAAACTTTCCCTCGATACCATGAGCCTTAACTTTTCTCAGAAGCCTCTGATTCAGTACTCTGTCAAACGCTTTGATAAAGTCTAAGTAAATAATATCGTAATTTTCGTCATTATCTACTACCTCGAAGACTTTCCTAAAAAACGTCAGCAGATTGGTTAGACAAAATTTTCCCTTTGTAAACCCATGTTGAGAGTTGTAGATTAATTTGTTTTTCTCTAAATGCGATCGAATGCTATCTGCTATAATTGATTTACGAAATTTCGCCACTACTGACGTCAAACTAATCGGCCGGTAATTTGACGCTGATGCTCTGTCTCCCTTTTTGATTATGGGTACTACATTTATCAGTTTCCACAAGTCTGTCACAACTCCCGTGTCTAATGATTTTGTAAATAAATTTACAAGGGGTTCGCTAATCTGTTCTTTACACTCTTTCAAAACTCGAGGGAAAATTTCATCCGGCCCTGGAGATTTTGTCTTCTTTAATTTATTTATCTTCTTAAGAACATCCTCTTTTCTGATAGTGATATTCTTTAATTTCTCATCTTCATTTCCCCTAAATATCAGTTCCACCTCTGGCATTTCCTCGTGTTGTCAGCTCGTGCATTCTATGTCCATTTCACTATTGCCTGGCAAGCTCAAACTCTGATTAGATTGTAAAAATAGATTGCCAAATGTATGGCAACTGATTTAAGTGAAATGTATGTAATGCTTGAATTCCGTTTGGCATGCCTGAGTTGCCAGTTGGCCTTGTGTATAAACGCCTTCGTGAGGGACAGCAACACTTTGTGATGCTTCCCTCATCTTATCTCAGGTATGTGACTGGTGCCTCACGCCCGCCATATTAAGTCAGTTTAACTCAGTTGAACCTTGTGAATATCAGTGTTCATGCTTTAACATAGTGAAATTCTCATGTGTCAAGTAAGAATTAATGTAACGTAAATATCGTCTGTGTCGTTGCCAGACGTACAATTGTGTGTAATTGAGTTTAGACGCTTCCCTCATCGTATCGGCTTGTTAGCCGCTCGGGCGGCTAACAAGCCGATCAGTGGCGAAGAGGATAAAAGTAAAAGTATCTCAGACACAGTGTGTTGTAGCTGAATACCCTCAGCTACCGAGACCAGTAGCTGTCTACCAGCTAGATGTCCCAGGGAGGATGTCTCTAATTCAACGAGATTAAATTCAAGGAGTAGCGCACCCTGGGAGCTATACACCCATGAGATGAGCTCTCTAGTCGTGTGTCTGAGTCCAACCGATGCTAATAGCTGCTTTATTTGTTGTAGTAAACACCAGTGAATGACCCTGGTGTACTAATCTCAGTTATATGTGCAAAGTGGTGTTCTTGTATATGAATGGGGATAATTAGGAGAAATGTAATTGCCCCAGGTTGAGTATGGAAACCACAAATACTGCTATTGCCAGTATTAAATTTGTTTTATGTGTTGTGAGTAAACCATCAATATGTACTCCCAAATTGAGATGCTGGTACCTGTTTCCATGTTGTTCATTCAGTACTAACATGATGTTTTAAGAAACGTATTAATATCTGTGCTATTAGCAAGTGTGTTAAATGACCATCTTTATTGTCAAAGAAATAATATAACAGTTGTTTAATATAGAAACAAATAATCAAAGATCTATTTTATTACTTATAAAATAAGACCTAGTGGTCCATTCCTGTCTCAGTGTGTTTAAATTGTCATCTTAATCACTTTTGATTTTAATAAATATTGATTTAGTAAATTGTGAATATCACCGCTCTTTCCCTTCTAACAATTTCTTCTCAGAAAAAAAAATACTGTAACTCACGTGCCTAAGCTAGTATCTACCACGTTACCCAACACTTTTAATGATATCAGTTATATTCTGATAAAAGCCTGTGTGGTGGCAGTCTACCCTTGTGAGTAACATAATTATACCAATAGGTGTTGTTAAAGAATAATATGGTTTTCCCAGGTTAATCCATTGTATAGAATATAACTAAGCCACTATAAATATTGAAAAAATAAGAAGAAACATAAGAAACAGTAATGACATTGAAACAAGTATTTAAGATATTGAAAATAAAAATAAAAAATATTGAAATAAATAAATAAATAAAAACATTGAAAGAAATAACACTAAGTAAAAAAGTAAAATATAAAAATAAAGTAATAAGCTTATAGAAATAAAGTCTTAGAAACATATATTAACTTAGAAAACATAAACAAAGAAATAAAGAAAGTGATGAAGCAGTTGTAATGTATAATATAAAATATAAAAATTATAGATATAAAAAGAAAGATCACTTCTTACACATATTTATTAATCAGTTAAAGAAAAAAAAATAAAACATTATGCCCCTCCCCCTTACAGCATAGTTGCCTGGTCATGTTAGTGGAAGAGTGGAGGAATGATAAGGGATTTCAAGGATGTGTGCAGAGGAAAGGTCTACAAATATGTGTCTAATGTGGGGAAGTGTAGAGGAAAATAAGGGTGTGGGAGTGTAGAGGTGGGGAGAGAAGTATGGGGGTAATATTTAGGTGTATAAGGTAACAGCTAATGGTTTCAAATCACTTATTCATTATTCTGGCCCTGTGCATACATTATCATGGGCCTTATAATTTTTTACCTTAATTCTGAATATATAATACAGTGTGTGAGGCTTCTGGATTTGGGTAAAATTCATTTACATATCTCACTACCTTGACTCTGAGGAAATAACAGTTGCTTGCATTGTCTAGTTAGAAACACAGGCTTGGTCTGCTTCTGTGTTTCTCAATTAACTTTAACACAGAGTATGGACAAACCTTCACATACATCTAGGAGGTTCTCTGATCATTGTACTGTACGTGACTGTATACCCTCCAAATTAAACAGCTATGTCTATTAACCTCATATAGACATAAATAAAATAATTTAAACTTTAACACACCTCCCTCCCCTGTGTTCTTACCCGGACCACCTGCACCAATCCCTCGGCGCCAGCGAAGGTTTCTACTACTCTCCCCAAGGTCCGGGCTCCTCTAGGCACGGTCTCATTCGCCACTCCGACGAGATCCTTCGGCGAACATTCCTCGTGGGTTGTAGCCACTGCTCCAGAACTGGTCCCCGAATCTCCTGTAAGCATCCTTGGGCCCGAAGTCTCCTAAAGGTGAGACCGGGAAAGAGCACAGTGTCATGGTTACATTGACTGCTAGTCTGTTTTAGAACCTGATTCTTATTATGCTCCATGAACGCAAAACAAGGTGGGTTAGCCATCCCTGAGAAGACGTGTTTTTCCCCATCGACGTTTATACTCATGATTCCTCCCAGTAAGGCCCGCCTTCAAACACAGTTGTCAATACGTTTTTTCAACTTCTGCTGACCAGCTCAATCTTGAATTAGTTTATGTAAATCAATTCAAGTAATTCGCCAGACCTTTGTCAACTGAGGGTCATCTTTGAATGAGTAACAGTTGGGTTGTTTGTAATTTCTGTCATTGCATGAGTAGCGATCGCTGGCAACTCAGGGGTATATAAACCAGTGCGAGGAGGAGAGAGAGCCTCCCTCTCTCCTCACGTCAACTTCGTTGTCCTACAGGTGTGTAGCAGTGTTCCCTAGCCATTCAGTTTGATTCAGTCATTGTAGTGTTTATCAGTGTTCATGCTTTAACAGTGGAATTGTCATTCACCCAGTGTAAGAAGTAATATAAAGTAAATGTCATCAGTCGTTTCCAGACGAGAGATTTGTTGTGATGGTGTTGTTATCATGCTTCCCAGTCCCTGGCCTCCCTCTCTCCTCACGTCAACTTCGTTGTCCTACAGATTCCAGGGTGTCCTCCTTTGAACACCCCATCGGCTGGTGAGAAGGTGGGTAACTAGCAGGGATCAATATATGCATTGATGTCTGTGATTCAACATGATTGAGACGGCAGGTCTGCCTCATGAGCTAGACCCCAGACTCGCCATGTGTCTGGCTACCACCGATCATAGCAATGGTCGTGAGCCCCAGTGTCCTACCCTGGGATGCTCCCTGGAAGTTATGGCCCACAGTGTTTGATGTATATGCTTGGGGATAATTAATTGGAAATAATTATCCCATGTTGGGTAGTGGACCTATGTATTTGCTGGTTTCAGTATTAACGTGGTGTATGTTGTGAGTGCATCTCATATGCACTACCAACAGTCTGTGAAATATTATGAGTAAGTTTGTCTTGTAACTGCACTGTAATACCACGTACCACCAGTAGGTGTGAGAAGTAAAGTAATCTGCAAGGAGTTGTCATGTAACTATGTATTGTGACTTGGGCCAAGGAACTGGTCCTGCTATGTAATGTAATGTAACACCAGTAAGGTTATGTGCAATAAGAAAATACTGAGTTTGCAGTTGAGTAAGCGAGGAGTTGCACTTTGAAGTTATATGTTAATAATATCTCTTTTTCCCTTTGATTTCATATTAATAAACCTGTTCTTAGAGTATTTTAGGAGTATTCATTTTCCCCACAGTAGTTCACCTTTATTTCCGTCCAAGTGACCCTGATATCAGAATTACAATACCCATGTGCCTCAGACCCTCGACATGCTACCAAAAAGAACTCAGGTTATGCAGTAACCATTGAAGTAAATAGAAAGAACAATTGAATTAAAGAATTAAGACAAGAGAAGTAAGAGTAAAAGATACGGCAGAGTATGAGTAGAGAGAAACCGCCGCCGTTACAACAGTAGTAGCAGTTTTGCTTCTAGGTCGTTGGGATTGTCGGATACGGGCGTAATGGGTGCCCGTTGACAGTCGCCTCCGCCTGGTAGGTGTCCAGCCGCTCATCATCCAGCACCTGTTTTCTGGCTCCCTGGCCACGAAGCCCAGAGCTCTCTTCACCGAGCGATCTGACACTACCCCGCCCCCCCATATGTGGCGCCACCAGGGATGTTAAACTCCCTTTGCATCTCGTGCTGCTGGAGGTGTTCCTGAGCCCGACGGCTGGTGCCTTACACCAGTATGGCGTACTTCAGTTCCCTCTCAGCGTCCACGAAATTGGTGCTGTTGTCCGGGCGTATGACATGGGGACCACCCCTTTGGCCGAGAACAACACTAGGGCACTGATGAAAGCGTCTGTGTCGAGGCTGACCAGCTTCTCCAGGTGTAGTGATCTCAACGCCAATCAAGTGAAAAGGCAGCCATGTCACTTCTCATGGCTCCACTCCCGATTTTCCAAGAACGGGCTGAAACAGTTGACCCTCACGCAGATAAACGCTGGTTCGTGCGGGGAAACTCAGTCGGCAGGGAGGTCAGCCATGAGCTGCTGCTCTCGGCGACCTTTAGGCCGCCGTCAGGTTAAGCACCGACTCAGTACTCGGTGGATCACAGCAGCAAGGGTCAACGTCTCGACTGCCTTCGAGGCCCAGGACTGGGAGGTTTCAGCCGCCGTCCGGCGGGAATATCTAGGCTCGCTGAGAGTGAATCGGCTGCTTGTCCAATTAACCAGTCCGTTCACACATATTTATATTTGGGTTATAAGTAACGAAACCCAAACGGTAGTTCCTTTGTTTTATTATAAAAGGTTGTATATATAATTCCTGAGTGTTTATCAACCGTAAGTCTCACTGTCTAGGAGTGAATGAGAAAGGGACGGCGTTTATGTATGATAAACGTTAGGTCACGTCCTTACGATATGAGTTGAGGTGAGCTACTGAAGTTTAGGGGCATCGCAGTGCGTGCTTACAGAAATGCTGAGCTATGGGTCTCGCCCTCTTGGGTAAGTTGCCCGCTCACGTGTCCATCTCATGTCTTACTCATAGACAGTGGAAAGTTACAGGGTGGTGAATCTGAATATAATATCAGATGTATTGACCCATTTATATAATACGTTCTGTTGATGAGACAGGGGCCTATTACATCGCTCGGTCACCTACCAGCCGAGCTCCGTGAGGCCTAAATAACTCACAGAGTACAGTACATCCTAGACAACCCTAACCATGTTATAAACAGATATGTAGACACTAAGCTGGGGAAATTACTGTAGGGGTATTCTCTACTACAGGGGACCTAGACTTTTGTGTCGTACGGGTTAGTATGTTATGAACAATGTTGAATTTGGATGATACTGCCCGGTAATAACAGAACAGGAACATTATTGCCAGAATTAACAGAATAGAGGGAATCGTAAGACTTGGTAGTGCAAATTCCCGTGACAGGTAAAATGGCAAGTTATTATTCAAATCAGCAAAATGTGTCTCATTCAAGAAAGCTAAAACTTTTAATTTCTCTGATACTATTTGAATATCCTTGATAGTGAAATTCATTATAGGAAGTGGAATTAAAGCAGACTTGAGTTTTCGATTTAACGCAAAATGCTGATGAGTAGGCAAGGTCTGTAATATACTACAAGTGATTTCACAGTAATCAGGAGCCTTGTAATGCTTTTTCACAACTAGCTGCTTAACACCATTTTGGCATTTTAAAATTACAGTAGTGAGATTTGGAAAGAACAAATACTGCACATTGTGAAGGTGAGCGTGGAACACAGTCTTTAGACTAACTGGCCTATAACTGCATTGCGCTAACGCTGTGCGTACATTTGGTTGTATGACTGCCAATTCACATATTCCTTCTGCAGCAGGAATAAATGCAAACATGTAGGCTGGACATACGTGTAGGTGTAGATAAGACGACTTACACCGTGACAGTACCTCAGAATCCTCTATTGATAACAATGAATATTCTTCATCTACTAAGAAAAGTTCTTTAGGCCTATCTAGGGTATACAGTGTGTCGTTCACAAACCAGGGGAAGGGTTCTAAATGCCATGCATTAAACTCATGTTGCCCTCGCATAGGAATGTGGATCAGAATTGCATTGTGCGTGAGGGTTGACTCCAACAGCGGGTAATAATATTGAACCTCATTGTCATTGAAAATAGGAGTTAAATGATACTGCAACTTGGCTATTTTTAAAGCTTCAAGAAGCGTCTGCACAGGCACAAGCTTCGCGTCCACACGTCCTATCCCGGCATCTACAATGCTGTCTATTAGTTCATTTTTCGAGGTTACAATTTTATGAACTGAAATTTCAGCAGCATGCAAATATTCTGTGAAGTAAAGGAGCCATTCTAACGTCGGGATTGCTTTCTGTAATCTAGTAACAATCCTCGAAACTTGGTTAGACTCCATTATGATTGCATTAACCTTTGATTCTAGAGCAGTAATCGCGTGAAAGGTTTCAGAAATAACACGATTCTGTTGAGATACAGCTTGAACGACAATGTTCGTGAAACTATTGTCGAATTCATCGAAGCTGTGCTGAGACCATGAAGAATGTCCAATGCTGATTGTAGTTGGCCGTCGACGTTTTCCATCTGACGCGAAAGTACGAGTTAACTTCTACTCGCAGAACGTAGTTTCATACAATAGTCATTTGGGACATTTTGCTTCTGAACAGTCTGTAAGGATGTATCAATCACATTATCATCAACTGGAGGAAAGACATTTATCTGGGTCTTCTTTAGACGATCCGCGTGCACGACATCTGCGATCTGTGCATTAGGCTTCCATATTTTGAATTTGTTGCCTGCTTCTTTTGAGATTATGCGGAATGGACCAGAAAATTTCGCCGAAAGTTTGGAGTTCCTTTCAGGTTCCTGTAACATAACAGCGTCCCCAACGTTCAGTGCGATAGGTTTAGCATGTTTATGTTGTTTGATGATCATTTCGGCGCGTGACGCCGCTAGCTGTGATCGTACTTGGTTAGGAATTTCTGTAAAGACATGAATTTGTTTTGCCGCAAAATCATCCGTATTATATACCGGGCATGGCGCCTCCGTAAGGATGTCGTAAGGCAGACGTTTATCTGTACCATAGACAATATAGTAGGGTGTTTTGCCCGTAGAGCTATTAACTGACCCATTAATCGACGCTGCAACCTGCGGTAACCAATCCTCCCATGCGTATTGAAAACCACTAACGATTGGACGCAGTATTTCTATGATTTTACGATTGGTTCTTTCAACAAGGCCATTAGCCTGTGGATGATAAGCTGTCACAAAAGTTTGTTTAATTCCATATTGTGCACATATATGCTCTATTAGCTCATTCTTGAACTCTGTTCCATTGTCAGAGAGTAGAACTTTAGGCGTAGTATATGGACATATGAGATTCATCACTAATGCATAGGCTACTGCTTCGGCCGTTTTGCTTTTTAGTGGGACCAAGACCACGAACCTGGAAAAATGATCCACACACACTAAGAGGTACGTTGATCCCTGATGACTCTTGGGGAGTTGTAACATATCAATAGCGACTGTGTCAAACGGACGGTCTGGTGTAGGATATTGTAGAATCGGGGCAGGTGATCCTGTTGATCCTTTATGTTGAGCACATGCCAAACAATTAGCTATGTGTAATTCTATGTCTTTCTTCATAGTGTTCCAGAAATACTTCTTTCGTAAATCCGCTAAGCATTTATCACGACCTTGGTGACCTGCTTGTGGGACATCGTGGAACAATGTCATTACTGCTTTGCGCCACGTGTCAGGTACGACTATTTGAGACACATTTCCCTCAGGAGATTTTCTCGTCCTATGGAGTATGTTATGTCGTAATTCAAACTGACTTAAGGGAAGAAATAACTTGGGGAGTTTAACATCCTCTCCCGATTCGAGAGCAAAAATAACAGCTGACCAATATGGGTCGCGTCGTTGCTCATCTTCCAGCTGCGAAAGAGTGAATGTTGGTACAGGCATAACTGGTGCTATATTTCTTGACAGAGCGTCGGCGACAACATTCGCCCTCCCAGGTAAATACCTAAATTCGGGGTCAAACTCTTGAATTGTCAGATACTAGCGTGCTAATCTGCCTGATAAGTTTCTGCCGCATGATCAGTAAAAACAGTTATCTTGTAGCCAAAGATAATGTCTTTGAACTTCTTAAGTGCCCACACAACGGCTAACGTTTCTAAATGCGTCACCGAATAACGTGTTTCAGCATCGATTAGTTTGCGACTTGCAAATGCTATCACTCTAAACTTCCCACGCGTGTCCTCTTGCATGAGCACTGCTCCGACTCCAATTCCGGGAGCGTCAGTACAGAGAGTGAAAGGTTGAGTGTAGTCTGGGAATGCTAGAACCGGGGCATTGGTTAGCGCTGTCTTCAATGCCGTAAAACTTTCCTCGTGTTCAGCATCCTATATAAACACTGCATCTTTTTTGAGCAACCTCGTTCGGGGCGATGCTAATGTTGCATAGTCCTTGATAAAGGAACGATAATAACCAGATAATCCGAGAAGGCTACGCACATGATCATTTGAGGTAGGACGCGGGAACTGAGATACAGCTTTGACTTTATCATTAACTGTGTGTATGCCCTCACCGTCGACTACATGACCAAGGAAATGGATTCTGGATTTTAAAAACTCGCACTTTGAGAGTTTTATTTTGAGGCCTGCTGTGGAAAGTTTGGCCAAAACTTCACGCAGTTTAATCAGATGGGAATCGACGTCCTTACTGACTACTATTAGATCATCCAAATAAGCGCAGACTGTGTTACCAATTAGTCCGGCAAACAGGGTGTTGATCATTCTTTGAAATGTTAGTGGGGCATTTCTGAGACCAAATGGCATTCGTAGAAACTCAAAGTGGCCTAGAGGCGTGCTAAATGCCGTGATTTCTCGTGATTTTTCATCGAGTGGTATTTGCCAATACCCACTAAGCAAATCTAAGTTGCTAAATACCGCATTATCCTTGCCTAAGGATTGCAATATGTCGCTCAAGATAGGCATTGGGTACCTATCAGGGATTGTTTGATCATTTACGCGCCTGAAATCTATGACAGGGCGCCATCCACCATCCTTTTTCGGGACGAGGAATAATGGGCTATTAAAGGGGGATTTTGACTGTCTAATGACATTCTCATCTAACATACCCTGTACCATATCTTGCACTACAGCGCGCTGGCTATGAGGTAGTCTATAAGCTGGTACGTAAATAGGGTTGGTTTCTTCCTTTAACGCTATATGATGGGATGTTAAATCTGTCTGACCTAGCGTTTCCCCTGGCAAGGCTACTATATGTCTATAGTCGGCAAGCAGCTCTAAAAGGCGTGTCTTGCCCTGTGGATGATCGATCACCTTAACATGTGGCGCTATTTGATCTATCCTGGCCAGTCGAGTCTGTTGGCAATTCGCAACAATACCTCGAATTAGGAATTTATTTGGTTGCACTTCGACATTGCTGTGATATCTAGAAAATCACACACATAACATCCTTTCTTTAAGATTCGTGATATTGTGAAATTGCTGCCGCAATCCCGTAGACTTGTGTGTGTGTGTCTCACAGCAGACACAGCTGATTCCAAGGTCCGGTGACTGGGTCAATGTTCACAAAAAATCCTGAGTACAGCAAACCGCCGCTAATGGTCACACAACGTCATCCACAACACCATACCTCAGAATGCTGAGACCATCTCTCAGACCGGATGTGTCATCATCACTAGGGTGGGTGCTGGGTGCTGGTAACTGGGGGTTGTTCACGCCATACGAAAGAATTTTGTTGACAGGATGTTGATTGATGAGTAGACACAACAACTGCAGCCACGTCCTGTCACACCCTGGGCAGTGAACGAATCATTTGCAGAAACTAATGTTCACTTCAGCTCACAGGATTGTTGCGTTGGTGAATTCCTCATTCTGGTAATGGAGAGTACTCTTCAAAATTGCAGGTACTATCTTCCAACTCTTGCTGCTGTAATCACGCTGGGAAGGTGTGTGGTTGAGGTCGAGAGATATCTCTGACGCATGATCCGCCTTCCTCTTAATAGGATTGGTAGACAACACTTTCGTCCTAGTGGTGAGCATAGGTTCAGAATGACTCATTGCTGGGTAGGAAACACCTTTAAACGTAACACTATTATTACGTGGATGAACATCTATCATGTTCTTTCGAAGAGTTGGTAGACCAAGTAACCCGTCAGCTGGCAAATTGAACTGCTGAACTATATAAAAGTCCGCGTAGAAGGGAGAACCACGTCTTGAGAATCTGAGTGGTAACGTCACCATTCCTTCGATGCTCAGCTGAGTACCTGAAACTCCTTCGAGCTCAGCGTTACTAGGCCTCCATTTAAATTTGCGGTGAGGGAATTTACATTGTAACTCGTGATATGATGTCAAGGCCAATACATTAGCGCAAGCACCTGTGTCTATATCAAGAACCAATCTGGTATTATCCACTCTCACCGGCACTGACAACACTTCCACTTTGCTAAGCGCCGCTACAAATGAGGCCGCTATAGAAGTGCTGTGAGGAGGGATGGGAATTACCCTATCTATCCCTCTCCGTGCTGTGGTGTGCGCTGGTCTTCCCACGATGACTTGTCCTGGGGACGTTTCTGCTTGCGCCTATACGACACCTCCGTTTCACTTAGGTCCACTCCCCGCCTTTATTAGTATATCGCACTCATGTGAACTATGAGATGTCGATTTGTGAAGAGCGCACCATTTGCGCGCTTTCTGGGTAGGCGGAGGAGGCGCTGCTTTGGCTACCTCTCTGTTTGACCTTGAGAATGGCTTTGCACCGGGTGTGGCCTTAAAATTAGCACTATTACCTCGGAGCTGAAAACAATCTTCCATTACGTGGCCACGTTTATTACAATGTGCGCACTGTAACGATGTTTTCTGTTTATATGTTAGGCGGGGAGGAGCGATCGGAGCTAAGTGTGTCGCATAAGGAGTCTGGAAGTGAGGCATCTGTGGCATCTGAAGTTGGCCCAGCTGTGACCTACCCCCAAAAATCTCAATTAGCGTTCGCTTGAACTTTTCATAGTCAGGGCTTTGTAAACCAAACGCATTTAAACGACTGCCTGCATAGGAACCCTGCGTTATATGGGAACGTACATATGCTTTCTTTTCTTCGTCAGTCGTTATGTGACTATTGCGCAATGCGCATGCTATCTTCACATGCACGAATAAAATGTGCGACCCTATAATCGTCTTGTCCCGTGAAATTTCGAACATAGTCGCCGCGTTGCATGATATTAATAACATTATCAGCTTTAGGTGTGGTAGTAGTACTGGTGTGAGGGTTAGAGGACGCCATTGTAGTGTTAGTATTAAGCAAGTTAGTATTCTTACTCTTAACAGAAGGCTGGGTTAATAATGTTGTTACCGATTTAGCAACAGACACACTATCACCTGTAACAGGGGTAACTGCTTTAGTATACTTAGGTGAGGTACTATAGTGATTACCAGACCGTAGGGTACGACGGTTTAAGTCGTCAAATGATTCGTCAATAACTTTCTCACTACTTCCTACCGACTCATTTAACTGTGTTCCATACTCAAAATCTATGTCAGTCTGGGCTTGATCATCGATGAGTTGGTTATAAGCAAACAGTTGCGCTAGGCGTTCGATTTCATCTACATTAGACATGGGAAACTTAGAAATTATCTATTAGCCCCCTTGGGTCAATGAATACTTAACAGTAAGTAGATCACTTGCCTCTCATTTACAAGACAAATGAATTTGAATTGTAGTTAATTATTAAACTATCAATAAGAAGACAGACACTTACAAACTACTGTAAATTATAGGATTTCAATACATTAATCTTACATTCGACACTTTATCATTGAAATAATCCTATCCGACGAACCTATCGGTGTGAAGATATCTCTCGAGCGTGTTCATGTGTGTAGAATTATGTAATTTAAATACCTATTTATACAGAGTAGTACGTCTGTATAGAAAATGTGATCCTTCAAAAGTTCTGAGTGGAGTGGTGGGTGGAGTGTGGGCGGGGCCTCTTCCTAGGTTGCGTGTGCTGCTGCTGGTTTCCTTGGCAACGAGAAGACGCTTCTGCTTTGGTGAGAGACGAGTCCACTTGAATTAGGTGAGTTCCTCCTCCGGCGATCAGAAAACTGATGATTGGTTATCACACTGGTCGTTGCTGGTTCGCTGGCGAAACTGCCGTGTGCCAAGTCTTCACAGTCCACGTATATATGGAGATCTGTATGATGACACCGGAATTCGTAATTCGCGCTGACGACACAACAATACTGCCCAGCTGCTAGTGAAATACCAATTGAATTCCAGGCTACGAAACTGTTTTTCAACACTGCAACACTGTAATGTCTAGGGAATGCTGAGTGGAGTCTATCTCAACCGGCTCAATCTGGATATGTACCAACAGGCTGTAATGTATGTATATTACGAATTCTGCACGTATTTGTATGTGACAGAGATAAGGAGCGCTCACTACATATCGTCTCAATACGGGATATAGTTTTAAACACTCGGATTATGTAACGCGTCACTGCTGTGTGGTTTCTTGTTTTTCACAAAACACAGACGGATGATACGACTACCAGTTTGAAGAATCCGTACACACCGCTTGCCACCTATATGAATCGGCTGCTTGTCCAATTAACCAGTCCGTTCACACATATTTATATTTGGGTTTTAAGTAACGAAACCCAAACGGTAGTTCCTTTGTTTTATTATAAAAGGTTGTATATATAATTCCTGAGTGTATATCAACCGTAAGTCTCACTGTCTAGGAGTGAATGAGAAAGGGACGGCGTTTATGTATGATAAACGTTAGGTCACGTCCTTACGATATGAGTTGAGGTGAGCTACTGAAGCTTAGGGGCATCGCAGTGCGTGCTTACAGAAATGCTGAGCTATGGGTCTCGCCCTCTTGGGTAAGTTGCCCGCTCACGTGTCCATCTCATGTCTTACTCATAGACAGTGGAAAGTTACAGGGTGGTGAATCTGAATATAATATCAGATGTATTGACCCATTTATATAATACGTTCTGTTGATGAGACAGGGGCCTATTACAAGAGCACATGAAGCGCTACCCCTTCCCACACCTTCAGGTAGGCTTAGCCCGTCGTTCAACTGTACCCACGCCCCCACTTATCCGACCGTCCTCGGATCCCACACAGGAGCGTATCTTGAACGATGACCTGAACACCTGGGGGGAGCGCTCGTCAATGGCTGCCCAGTCCACTCGGGATCCGCTCGGGCTGTAAGGGGACACTTTTTTCATTACTCATGTTTCATATATTTATTCTCTTCAATAGTTATATACTTATATTCTTGCTTCATATCTATATTTTCTAGTAATCTTTTCTTTCTCTCAATTTATTATTATGCCTTGGTTATATTCCATACCATGGATTAGTCTGGGGAACCATGTCATTCTTAGTACAACACTTACTATACTTTCAATGGTAACCTGCCACCACCCAGACTTTTATTAGAATATAACATATCTTAGTGAACTGTTAGGTAGCGTGCTAGCGAGCTTCTAGGCACGTGAGTTACAATAGTTATTTGCTTAGAACCAATGGGTAGAAGGGATAGAGCGGTGATACTCGTTGTTTACTAATTCAATATTTATTAACATACAGAGTGACCAAGATGTTAATTAAGTGCACTCAAACAAGACTGAACCCTTAGGTTTTACTTTGCAATTCATAAAATAGATCTTCAATTACTTATTACATCATTACACAACTGTTATATTATTCCATTGTCAATACATATGGCTAAATGACACACTTGACAATATCCCAAATTAAGATATTATTTAGCACATCATGTTATTTCGGAATGAACAACATGGCACTTTAACTAGAACTCAGTTGGTAGTACATATGAGGAATGCACTCACAACTCATAACAAACTGGTCATATCAATATTTATGGGTCAATACTCAATATGGAATAACTATATGTCTGCTAATTATCCCCAATCAGGTACAACAATAATAGGTAGAACTCAGCTGGTAGTACATATGGAGGATGCACTCCCAACAGCCCCAATAACATGGTATTACTGGTAATACCAATACCTATGGGTTCACTACTCAACAGGGGATAACTAAATTTCTGCTAATTATCCCCAATCTTGGATACCAACACTGCTCGGTACATATAGCGAAGATCAATGAACCAGACAATACTGAGCCCACTGGGCACGGGGATTGTTTACTACACAACAGCCGAAGCTACTCGCTAGTAGCGCCCGTGGTAGACTCGCTGTAGTATCTTAGGACAGTGTTCCCTGGGTGTTCGTGTCCTATGATTCTAATCTTGCCATATTAAAGACATTCTACTATGACCATCTTGCCCATAGGCGGCTACCGAACCCCAGTAGTGGTGGCAACACAGACAGTGCCTGAGATAATGATGTAGCAGCGTCAGAGATGTCTCAAAAATAAATCAATCACAAACAATCTTTCATCTAGCAACGACAGACGATATTTACGTTACAGTAATTCTTTCACTGGGTAAATGACAATTTCACTGTTACAACATGAACACTGATATTCACAAAATTCACTGAGTTAAACTGACTCAATATGGCGAGCGTGGGAACTTTCACATACCTGAGACAATGATGAAGCAGCGTCAGATATGTGATGCTGCCCCTCGTGCACGAGTTTATATACGGCTAACTGGCAACTCAGGCCTGTGCGCTACACATGCCAGAAAGGCTAATCACGCAATGATAGAAATTACATTCAACTCAGTTACTGTACATTTAACTATGAAAATCAATGCCATAGGTCAGGTGAATTTCTTACGTCTATTTTTATAATCTAATCAGAGATTGAGCTTGCCAGGAAAAAGTGAAATGGACGTCAAATACACACGCTAACAACTCTAGTTTCACAAACTCAGCAAGACTGCGAACAAGGAACTTTTGGGATACGTTACATTTTAGAGATTAGAGTGTTTGACATATTCTTTCAGAAGATTAATGGCTTTCTTGAATAGACAACTGACACTAACTAAGCTACAAACATCAGATTCTCTGATGTTTGGGCATCAAAATAATCTAACTTCTGTAGCAATTGGAACTTCATGGCTATCCCCAGGGACAATATCACGGGATGCCATTCGTACTGGCAGACTCAACACTCACTGACTTAACAAGTGTTACTAACAATAAAGACAGTTGAAGCTTTAACATCACTCACAAAGGATCTTGAATGCTTTAACTGTAATCAGACATATCTAAGATGACTCAAAACAATGGTGTCTCTCACAATCAAATTCACTTTATAGAGAGGTAGGTTTCAGGAAGTCAGAGAAAATGGACGGCACCTAAGCTAGGGAGACATGAGACAACGGACACCTGAGATGGGAAACTCAATAAAGAAAGCTATTGAGCGTAATATGAATCGTCTGATTTTACGTTAACTGACGTGTACGACCGTGGTCATCACAGGGCTAGCTTGCAGGAGCACGCCCTCACTGAGGACCCCACATCTCTCAGCTTCAGTTGTGCCAGTTGCATTTCAAACTCGGCTCACTGCATCTCCGCCTGGACCAGCTGAATCTTCATCCGGGCTTCTCATTTCATCTGTTTCATCTTTAGTGGCGCTCATGGGCGGCTGTACTCGCATGGCTGGTACTTACCGTTTGAGTAAATTCAGTCATTTGTTTTAGTCTGACACTCCGAGTGTAGCAAAGTAGATTTTCTTTTTATAAACAAAATCCTAGAACCGGTAATACTGATGCCTCTCTTGTATGGTCACTCACATGTTGACTTAATATCTTTACTGGTGGTTTGGTGAAGGTTGGGTGATAATGGCGTCACCCACCGCCTCCTCCACACTGTACACACCCACTTTGTTCACACCTATATCCTGTCTGCTGGTGTTGTGTCTGGTTAGGCTGTGGGCTGTTTTGTACTGGAGAGTGGTGGGTGTGAGTGTTGGTGGGGTGAGTGTGAGTGTTGGTGGGGTGAGTGTGAGTGTTGGTGTGGTGGGTGTGAGTGTTGGTGGGGTGAGTGTGAGTGTTGGTGGGGTGGGTGTGAGTGTTGGTGTTGGTGGGGTGGGTGTGAGTGTTGGTGGGGTGAGTGTGAGTGTTGGTGTGGTGGGTGTGAGTGTTGGTGGGGTGAGTGAGTGTTGGTGGGGTGGGTGTGAGTGTTGGTGGGGTGAGTGTGAGTGTTGTGTGGGTGAGTGTGGGTGTGAGTGTGTGGTGAGTGTGTGGGTGTTGGTGCAGGTGAGTGTGAGTGTTGGTGGAGTGTTGGTAGGGTGGGTGTGAGCGTGACGGTAGAGTAGGGTGCAGGACCGAGGAGAGACAGCAGCACGGGCAGGAACACCAGGCCGTGATAAAGACCGTAAATATTCACCCCAAAGAATATCTGAAAGAAAAGATGAGCTCAGTTGTTTATTTTTACTCTAATAACAGGAACTGACTGTCACTGCAGGTAATACAATAGTTATAAAGCTTGTTGAATCAAGTGACCTTTAGTGGAAAAAAGAGGCATGCGTGAAAAGGATAACTCGTCATTGGTGTACACTGGCAAGTAGTTAGAAAACTTACATTACTAGAGTAGTGTTCACTCTCCTGAATGTACTAAGTTCAGTCACATAAATAATACAAAAATTCATTATTTTTTCATTTGTGTTTTGGGCTCTATTAGGTTTTTCCTTCGTAGGTAACTGACAGTCTGTTTCTCTCTTAACTTGTGGAATTTTACCAGACGTTGTCACCTCTTATCTTAACACTTATAACAGTTCTTATCGTTCACTTAATTTCTACATCGCGATAATTATTATGTCAGCAAAACGTGACGACCAACTAGACAAACTGTGTGCACAAACATGAGTAAATACTGAAGCTTTGACGAAACTGGAAAAATAAATCTGATCTCTTTTGCTAACGGTTTGATATAATGTGACCTCCTTAAAATGAAAGTACTACATTGGATTTTGAGATCTTTATAGACAGGATGAAGTGGGGTACTACCCCACTTCATCCTGTCTATAAAGATCTCAAAATCCAATGTAGTACTTTCATTTTAAGGAGGTCACATTATATCAAACCGTTAGCAAAAGAGATCAGATTTAAGACGGGTTGTAAGATGCTACCCCACTGGGGTAGCATCTTACAACCCGTCTTTACGGAGACAAATTATTGTTTGGAAGCTGCATCACCTTCTCTCGTGGCAACGTTACTTTTAACACGTATTTGTCATCTTTTTGTTTTGAGTAGTTTATAACCTCCATCTTGGGTTTTTAAGTCTTGATTTTCTGATAAATTTCATGATTACTTTTCCTCATTTTTTTATAAAATATTTAATTTTATTTCCAAAGAAACTATTACTGATTTCTTGATTGGTGTCTTGTACAAATTAATCGTTTACTTGTATGAGTCATTAAGTTCTGGGTGACGTGCACTTTTCGCAGGTTCGTTGGCCAACTGTGTTATAGTAGAGCGGATAATGGAAAACTCGTGCAAATGGTGATACAGGCATGAAATTTGGCATGATCATACCCTAGGGCAGGGGTGGGCAAAGTACGGCCCACCCCTGCCCTCGGGGACTTCT
>NW_024717620.1:1626056-1653838 GCF_018991925.1 Homarus americanus | reverse complement strand
TGCTCTAAAGTGCAGATAATCATGGTTAACCCACACGGGAATAGAAATAACCATAAAACAGTGATGACAAGGTTTAATGTTGATCTGTTATAAGTATGGATATCTGGATAAGTCCTCCACTTTTAGCTGTTGTTTGTTTTGGTGTCGATTTGGTTTTAATATTCCAAGCACTTAAAATTCTGAGACCTTACTGATTAGTTCTTTTGGATATCTGCCCAATGCTCCACCTTTCCTCCCTAGATGGTGGTAAAGTGTTCTCCTCCCTGAGCCACAAACATGAGAAGACGACCACTGTGGTTGGGTTTGAAAGTGATCAATAAGTGTTACTGTGCACTTACCTTTAATGTAGTCAGCTGAATGCACACGGGGCCTCAATAATTTTTTTTAATTAAGCATGGAGACAACATTAATTGGATGAAGCAGAGGAGGAGACAGGGCCGTCGTATGTCAGGGTTGTCGTAAGTCGAGGAGAGACTGTATTCATATTTGATTGTGTGTTATGCATTGATATTCAGTAGTGTATTCATTATTGTAATTTGTAGCTTGCCTCATTCAGCTACTATACTTTCTCACTTCTCCACAAAGATTGACTCCACACCTATTTAAATGTGAACTTATTATATTTTGTTGCTTCATTGCAATGAAGAGTACACAGCTGACTCACTCGCTCTTATACGGTAGTGATTTCATGGGCGACGCTGTTAAGTCATTGTGTGACTGATTCTTTTAGGCCATGTTGTGGAAGGGGAACACCATAGTTGAACACAATATACACTGGGAACACAATTAATAGAATGGATGACAGTAGCTAATGTGTCTTAAATATGCAGTTGACACATCTTGTGGCGAGACTAAACTTAGTCGTAGTATTACCAGTTAAATCGAGAAAATGACGTGTATGCAAACATAATACAGACGAATACGTTAATGGCCTTGCATAAATTACTAAATAGCTTTGTCGGTGGTGTTGTAGTATTTTTTCTTTTCTTCTAAACAAGGCCAATATAATTTTGACAGGCTCAAATTCCAGCTATGTTCGAGGAGACACAGGCAAAAGGAGGCTATCCCACATTTCTCCCAACAGTCACAGGTGAGAGTTGGACCATGGCTCAATATTGAAGACCGACAACTTGAGACAGAAAATAGCCAGGTTATGTATTTGCTGGGGGGGGGGAGGAGGAGGAGGAGGTCTAGAAAGCCTGAGCCTCAGATCAGTACTCAAATATTAAATGACTGAAGAAAGAGGAAGTGATGTACACATTACAGTAGATTTTTTTTGGTAGTAGAAAAAATATGTTACTGTATTTTATGATGCACAATGTATCATTTTTATTGTTTATTATACAGATTTTGTTTATTTTTGGCATATGAAACATATAGAATAACAAAGGCCATGTTTCACTAAGGATATATGTTGAACTTTGAAAAGGAAATAATCTGTTTGAATTTGAAATTCATTTGATTAAGCAAAGTTTGTAAGAGCAGTTAGAAATAAGGAGGTTCTACTGTATTACAAAATTACATAAACAGAACTTTTGCATGAAAAAAAAGGTACTGTACCTGTACAGTTGCCAGAGACCTGCACTTGGGTAGGGAAATGACTGCCACCAATGTACCCACAAGTCATGTTTGGGATTTCAAATGGTTTCAAATTTTATATCTTTATATTTCAATCACAAAATGTAACGATTTTATTCACAAAATGTACATAACATGAAGTTCAGTCTAATAAGAATATCAGTAGCACAAGTACAATACAGTGTATTCAACAAAAACAACTTCAAAATTCTTCCTTAATATAAACTGCTTGTTCCTGGCACTCCATCTTTAAAGATGATTGATCAATTATCTCAGACCCTGGTGAAGCTTCTGAGAGTGGATCACAATTAGTTTCCATTTTCACTCCTTCAGAAACACACTTTTTCACTCCTTCAGAAACACCCATCTCCACTGTTGGTTGGGATGACAAGCTCAAGTCATGGTGGAAATCCTGGCAGCTTTCACCTTCATTATAATGTGAGTTAGGCACTTGGTGAATCTGAGAACATCTCTTTGTATGAAATGTTAAACTCTCTTTCTCCTTAAAGACCTTTTTGCATCTTACACAGTGAAAGGGTTTTACTTTGTGAACTTTCATGTGTTTTACTACAGAACATTTTTCAGAGAATCCTCTATGACATTCTGAACACTGGAATGGTTTCTCTCCCGTATGACTTCTCATGTGTGTGACTAAAAAACTTTTTTGGGCAAAATCATTCTGACACAGAGAACACCGATAAGGTTTCTCTCCCGTATGAATTCTCATGTGTATGGCTAAAGTACCTTTTCGGGCAAAGTCTTTCAGACACTCAGCACATTGATATGATTTCTCTCCTGTATGAATTCTCATATGTCTTTTGAGATTAGATTTATCTTGAAAGTCCTTCAAACATTCTGGACACTGATGTGGTTTCTCTTTTCTATGACTTCCCATATGTGCGTCTAAAGAAGATTTATGTAAGAAGTCTTTCAGACACAAAAAACACTGATATGGTTTCTCTCCTGTATGACTTTTTATGTGTACATGTAGAGAAGATTTATGTGCAAAGTCTTTCAGACACACAGAACACTGAAAAGGTTTCTTTCCTGTATGACTTCTCATGTGTGCAACTAAAGAAGATTTAAGTGCAAAGTCTTTCAGACACACAGAACACTGATGAGGTTTCTCTCCCGTATGACTTCTCATGTGTGCAACTAAAGAAGATTTAAGTGCGAAGTCTTTCAGACACAGAGAACAGTGATAAGGTTTCTCTCCCGTATGACTTCTCATGTGTGCGGCTAAAGTACCTCTTCGGGCAAAGTCTTTCAGACACTCAGAACATTGATATGATTTCTCTCCTGTATGAATTCTCATATGTCTTTTGAGATTAGATTTATCTTGAAAGTTCTTCAAACATTCTGGACACTGATGAGGTTTCTCTTTTCTATGACTTCCCATATGTGCGTCTAAAGAAGATTTATGTAAGAAGTCTTTCCGACACAAAAAACACTGATATGGTTTCTCTCCTGTATGACGTTTAATGTGTGCATATAGAGAAGATTTATGTGCAAAGTCTGTCAGACACTCAGAACATTGATATGATTTCTCTCCTGTATGAATTCTCATATGGTAATTTAATTTATGTTTTTGTGGAAAACCTTTTTGACATTCTGGACACGCAAACAGTTTCTGGTGTAAGTCATCTTTCAAATTTGTTACCTGATGTGAATTTACAGACAATTCTCTGGGAGACTCCGACTGTTCCTCTGAGTGACCTTCCATTATAAAACTGTGTGTATTGTGTTCAAAGGTTTTAGTGACTCTGAACTGGGAAATGGTTTCCTCCTACAGGAGCTATTAATATCTTGTTACTGTTAATTATATTTGAAAAACAACAAACACAACTGAAACAAATCTATTAGTGAATGTAATTTACTGACACTGATGTATTGATGCTGAGATGGGTGGACAGTGGGGAGGCAAGTGTGATGGAAGATCCAGTTTGTGATGTGACTACACCATTATTAATAAGGTTCCTCAATACCTCTTTGATTAAATGTGAAAAATAGTGTAAAGAATGAGTTACACAAATAACTTTAGTTGTCATTAATATATAAATTAACAAACACTGTTTTTGACTTACAACATACACTATAGTAACACTCAACAGGGAAGAGTACAAAAATTATATACTCTTGTTATATGTACAGTTCCTCTGATGATACTCATCCTGATATACTACAAGTACACTACTTGTGATGGCTGGTTAAATATTACTACAATTGACAAAAGTATTATGAGGAGGTGAATTTGCACACAAGTTTTTAATTATTTCAACATTGAATAATTTCTTGTATACTTAGAATTCTTTCCTTCAGTTGGTAATACTTGTCTTGCACACTGTTCTTTACAACTGCGCCCAACAATGTTCTCACAATCTACTTCATCTTTTTCCACTATCCAATTCATATCTGTGGGAAGGAAAGAAAAACATATCAGTGAAATAATCCTAAAAATGACTACAATAACATTAATAAACTTAAGATAAAATAGTCACAACCTTCACATAGACCTCTCGGCCAGCTATACATTAACCTTCACCTCTGACACACTCAACTCAAAATCAAATGGCAAATTCCTATACCTAGGAACAAGGGATCTATGCAATATTGTGTTGATGGGTACAAGAAAATTAAGTTTGGAAACAATCACAACATCAATAACATCCAGCAGCAAAGGTGAGGAAATACAACTCCGCCCCCCCCCCACCACCCACAGGTACAAACTACCGTACAGTATATCATTGATAGTCTTAATAGTAAAAACAATATGGTAGAAAATATATGGACTAAAAAATGGAAATGAAAATCTGGGAATGATCTTGAAATCCCATTTAAAAAATGAGAGGTGAACCAATGCTTGTCGAGTACAAGAGCTCACTGCAGCTCTAGAAGAGAAACATCTTGTTACACTTTGACAACAACTGACTTAACAACTAGTTCTCAATCATACATTGGTCTCTCAGTCGTCCAACCCTTCTAGCCTGGTGGGGTCAAACATCACTTCTTGGCATGAATATCCTCTTAACTGTTTCAGTCCAATGGAGTCCTATGCAAGTATGAGATACATCATGATTCTTCCCACCCTGTCTCAAGTATCCTGGAACAGTCACAAGCCATATTTCACCTTCAGTTACCCGACAAACACCAAGGTAGAAGGACGTTAACTGGAATGCACATCTGACAGCTGCGAAGGTGATACTGTACTCGTGTCTGGTAGATGAATTTACTTCTAAACATAAATGTACGGCAACATGGGAAGAAATGGACACAAATTTGTTGAGGAGTAATGATATAGAGGATTTTTATACTGTAATGGGGCACAGCAGAATTGACTTCTTAAATATTTTAAAATTCTTTACTTATTTCAAAGGTCATTATATACTGCCAGACTGGGGGTCACTAATGCTAAGGGGGAATACTTAACTCTAATCTTAATTTCTAAGGGTCGCTACCACCAGACCCCCTCTAGACAGCATGTAGCTCGTTAGGTAGCGTGCAGAGTGGACTAGGCATTGGGATAGGTTTTCCATTGACCAGATCGATAAGGGGAAAGAAGGGTGAAACCATAACATGTCTTAATTAAATTATTCCTTATAAAGCATACTGGTAAAAAACATACAAATGAATTGGTCTTTCTCAGAAGAACAACAAAAATGTTGGTTACCCAGATGGGCACCAGATGTCTTACATTAATGGCGTGTCATCCACATACTTATTGCATAACAATGTGTGACCACCTTACCTCGGTCATTCCTTCTTACACTACCCCTTAACACATCAGACTGCTCCACCTGTATGGATATAGCACCGTCGGTTATCATACATAGTAGCACCCTCTCAACACACCCGTTACCCTCCACACCTGCAGGTATGGAACTCCTTGTGACTTTAAGGAATACACAACAGGCACCTCGTTCGCACACCGCCCTCGGTGGGTAAAGACGAGGGCTTCACCCAGAGACGACCGCAGAGTTTCTCAAGCGTTTCCTTATTTGTTCTTACTCATTTAGAGTGGTGTGTTGGATATCCACCGGTTCACAGAGGATTGGCATAGCTGGGAGTAGTCACCACCTGTTGGAACGCTCATAGGGATAATGGCTGCCGGGCATGGCACCTGAGGTGACGGTAGAATGGAGGTTACTGAGAAATAATGCCTGACGGGCGGTTATCACACCCCCTAACACATTACTATTACACTTATATATCAGGCAAAGCTTTAAACTGTAATAACTTCTATACAAGCCTTAATTATAGGGCGGGATATAGCCCGATAGGACACTGACCTGAGGTGACGGTAGAACGGAGGGTACTGAGGGCAGTGCCCCGCCGCTCGTCACCACGTAGGCCTACAGTTTCCAATCTTTAATTTTTACTTTTATTTCTTACGGTTCTCACCTGAACACTTTTCGGTATATTGTCACTCATGCCGTATAAACACATATTTTAATCCTAAATTACACACTAAGGTAAGGTCTTGGTTTGCTAGTTCGTGGGTATATTCATTGGGTTATAATATCAACGAGGCACACCCGAGGCGGCCTAAGCGCCAACCCAAACAAAGCCTAGCATCGTATTTTCATGGCGTGGGTATACACGATATTCTTTTTGAAGCATAGTTTCTAGATCACTTCCAGCACTTCACATAGTAATGATACCTTTATCCTTTTTCCAGATCATTGTATTTTCATATGATATCTGTGGAAGTTATGTTCGCTACACGTTCACAGACGTAAATAGTATGACCTTCAAACCAAGATCCACACTTAGTCCTACAGTACACTAGCCCGGCTCAACTGGACTTTCCCAATCGTCTTATGGATACCCTGAATTCTCCTTAATGCTATGAATACATACAATTAACATTAGATAACTGTACAGTGACCCCTCGTTTAACGAACACCTCGGATCTTCAATTCGGTTAACGAAAAAAATTTCGCTTAACGAACTTCTTACGAACCGACCTCAACATGTTTTCGCTTGCACTGACCGGGCAACCAGCTTTAGTATCAGTCCGCCAATACATTAATCGGTTCTAGGGCTTAAATTCCTTACTATTTTAGTAAATATCAAGAAGTTTATACTATTCAATAATTTTAAAAGTTTAATATTCAATTTTTTAGTCATTTTAACAATTATTGAGCAAAATTGAAGGTAAAGTGACTAGTTTAATGCGCGGCATCCAGCCTCTTAACACAGGAAACAGGTGTCAGTCTCTCTCTGTTTTCACTGGAGGTAACATCTTGCTTGAGACTCTCTTCAACTAAACGCTTTTTTTGTGTTTCCAAGCAAATTATTGGTCATTTTGAAAATTATTTTACATATTGACAATATATAGTGCAGTGCAGTGTTATTTTAAAGAAAATATTCTTTATTTACAGCTAGTTTAACTTTGAAAAATACGTGTTGCCATTGTTTGAATCCAGCATGGGGCCTAAGAGATCAAGAAAAGCGATTTCAATCCAAATAAAGCAGGAAATAATAAAAAAACACGAACAAGGTATTAAATCAAATGCGCTATGCAAAGAATATGGCATGTCGGCATCAACTGTGTCGACAATTCTTGCACAAAAAGACAAATTTAAGGAAGTGAACGTGAGAGACAAATCTACAAGAGTGTTTAAAAGTAGATCCCTAATCGTAGAAACTGAGAGGTTACTTATCATCTGGATTAGGGAAAAACAGATGAAAGGTGATTCAGTTTCTGGTGATTTCATTTGTGAAAGAGCCAGGGAGATTTATGAACATTTAAAGGCAGATCAACCTGGTTCTTCAGGAACAGAATTTGAAGAATTTCGGGCTAGCAAAGGCTGGTTCGAAAAATTTAAGAAAAGAAGTGACATTTTAAGTGTTGCTAGGCATGGTGAAGCTGTTAGTGCTGATAAAGAAGGGGCAGCAAAGTTTTTAGTTGAATTTAAAAAACTGATGGAAGAAGAAAATTATCTTCCACAGCAAGTGTTCAATGTGGACGAAACTGGGCTGTTCTGGAAAAAGATGCCCAAAAGAACATTTATCACCAGAGATGAAGCCTCTTTACCTGGCCATAAACCCATGAAAGACCGTCTCACTCTACTGCTTGGTGCCAATGCTTCAGGGGATTTCCGACTGAAGCCTATGCTTGTCTACCACTCTGAAAACCCCAGGGTGTTCAAGCAACAGAAAGTGGTAAGAACAATGCTTGGAGTTTATTGGAAGTCCAACCGTAAGGCATGGGTGACAAGACAGTTCTTTAATGAATGGGCTGTTGATGTGTTTTGCCCCTCTGTCAAGAGCTACCTAACCACCAATAAACTTCCTTGAAAGGCTCTTCTCCTCATGGATAATGCTCCTGGTCATGACCCTGACCTTGCCAGAAATTTGGAGTATCAATTTGACTTTGTGAAAGTGTTGTTTTTGCCTCCAAACACTACATCACTCATACAGCCAATGGACCAGAATGTAATCAGCAACTTCAAGAAGTTGTACATGAAGAAAATGTTTAGGAGGTGTCATCAGGCAACTTCCGCTGATCCTGAACTAACACTGAAACAGTTCTGGAAGACACAATTCAACGTCCTGGAGGCTGTAAAATTGATTGTGTCATCATGGCAAGAAGTCTCCAATAGAACCCTCAATTCTTCATGGAAAGCACTGTGGCCATCAGAAGTCCATGATTTTGAGGGATTTGAGGATGACACAGAGTTGGACCAGGAGATTGTGTCCATTGGTCAGTCATTGGGCCTTGAAGTGGAGGAGAAGGATGTGGAAGAGCTTGTGATGTCTCATGAGGAGGAACTTACTCCTGATGACTTGAAGGAACTGGATGAGATGTTACAGGTAGAGGCTGACAGTGGTGAGGAGGAAATTGAAAGTGATGACCATATGTCAGCTAAACAGTTGAAAGATGTGATTTACCACTGGGAGAAGTTCAGGGAACTGGCTTCAAAGCACCCAGAAGTGGAAAAAACTGAACTAACTTTGTGTCATGTTGAGGACTCAGTGGTCTCCTTCTTTAAACATAAGTTAATAGTGAGGAGGACAGATGCCCCACAGACCACAATTGACACTTTCTTCAGTAAAAGGCAGAGGGAACAAGATGCTAGCCCTCAGCCTTCCACTTCAAGAAGGAGAGAGGATGTTCATGGTGGAGAATCTGTCAGTCCAGAGGTTCCTGACATTTTCATGGAAGGTGACTCACCTTCCAAGAAGCAGTAAAATGCTTCTCCTCCACCTCCACTTCCTTCTCTTCTCCCTTCTCCTCCTCCACCTCCCACTTCAAATGCACATCATCACCATCATCCAGGAGCCTTCTACATACACACCTCAAAGTAAGTAAATTTTTCCGCCATTTTTGTTGAAGTTAGGAAATTTTCGGTTAGCTGGAACCAATTACCCAAAAACCCATTGAAACAATGGTTTCGGTTAACGAATGACCTTCTGGAACGGATTGAGTTCGTTAATGGAGGGGCCACTGTACCTGGGTACAATACAACACATGGTCTAGTAACATTGAGTAGGTGAGTTATCCTTTATCAATGTTTCCCGTTTTCTGAGGTTCTACAAGAGCGGTGGATTTGAATGTTATATAGCGTAATATGAATTAAATGGGGTTTTTACGAATGACAATGATGTGCGCAGTACAATTAATTAACACTAATTAATCGAATTTTTAAATTGTGAACCCAGATCCTTAATTAGCATGTAAAGTACAGGTAGTACAGTACCTGTGTATGAAATTTGAACAAAATCCATTGTATGACCCTTAGTGTCGTAACGCAATTTGATCAGGCGTAGGAAAGATAATCTACTGTATATTTTTAAGAAATAGTAAACAGCATAAAGGTTATTTAAAACTTAAGGGCACAGCGTACAGTAACTTTTTAAATATTCTAAATATCTTTAATTACAGTGATCCCTCAGTTAACGAACGCCTCGGCTAACGAAATTTCGGTTAACGAATTATCTTTCATAAGAATTTTCAATTCGGTTAACGAACAAAAATTCGGTTAATGAGATTCTTAAGAAATCGTGTCAACATGTTTTGGCTTGCTCACCAGCTGGAAGATTAGACCGCTAATACAGTAATCGCTTCTAGGGCTTAAATTTGTTTCAATTGGAGTAAATATCAAGAAGGTTGTGTTATTCAATATTCTTCTAAGTTTTATATTAAAATTATTAGTTGTTTTAACACTTATTTAACATAATTTCAGTACACGGAACTAGTTTTTGGTGTGCCCATCAGCCACTTTACTCACCCACCAAGGCCTCAGTTTGTATCTCTGTTCAGTGGAGGAAACATCTTGCTTGTGGGTCTCTTGAACACAGAGAATTTTTACGTTTTTACAGTACAATTATTGGTCATTCTGAAATTTATTTAACAAATTGACAACATATATAGTGCAGTGCAGTGTTGACTTAAAAGAAAATAATCTTGAATTACACATAGATGTCAGGGAGGCCCTGACATCTATGGTGAATAGTGACAAGTGATTCACCGGAGGGCCACTAATGTGCCCTCTGCCTCAGAACCAGCCCCCATCCCCGTGTGCCTAGCCATCTCAGCTACTAACGTAAGTGTTAATCCTTGATTTTTCTTTTACCTGGTACAGTATATTATTCTCTTATTGATATTTCTCTTCTATATTATGTGTGTGCATACCATCATAAAATTAAGATACAATTTTTACCACAACGTACGTATTGTGTCGGAAAAAGTGGAGTTTGGGGGTCGGCCCAGTCACTATTTAAATTAATCCCTATGTTCTGTTATTTCGTTTACTCGTTCCTCACTTTCCGCGGTACCCTCCAGGTTACATTAACCGCGTAAAGTGAGGGTTAACTGTACAGTATTTTGGACAATGAAGCAACAGCCAATGTCATTTTTAGGGTTCAGAGTGCTCTTGTTTCATCTGTAAAGTATCCAAGATGTAATTCAGTGTTAGTACCTTGTAGATCACCATGCATGGTACTGTGATAAGAGACAGACAAGACACCACTTCCTCATTCAAGTCACATCACTCTATCCTCCTGTATCTCTTACTGAAGGTAAATTTCTTACACACTAGGCCAGGGTTGGGTTAGATTATGTAGGTTAGGTTTTTACAATGTTTTGTTGGCCAAATATTATAAAATAAAAGTTAAAATAACTCCAAAACTAAAAATTTCAGACATAAATGTTAGAATAAATTATTTATATTTTTTTCTATCTCCTCATATGACTTAACATTCCATTAGGTAGTGGCAACTTCTGGTAAATTTTTACAAGTGGACAGGCATGGATTTTTTGTTGATCAATGTGTTCTTCCGATGGCTTAGACTTTTGTTCTATGACGTTTCCCTCGCAAATGATTTAAAATTACTTAACCTAACTTCCTAACCATGGCCCCCCCCCTACGTCCCCTGGTATATTTAAGTCACTTGTGAGGGAAAAGTCGGTATTATTTTACTCTCGGACATAATGCCCCAGAAAGTTATAAACTACTGAAACATTTACATCTCGCGATTCTGAGCATTTTGAATCCCATATACTGTATAACAGGCAGAAATAGATAATAGCGACACAATTGAATTCAATTATTTTAATAGTTTTCAGTCCTTGTCTGTGAAGAGATACTATCGGCACATCAAGCATGCTCAATGTTGACCGACGTCGTCCAGTCGTGACCAATGAGGTATCGATATCTTCACGCGAATTTTTTTCAACCAATCACATCTGATTTTTTCAAAGGATGCAGCTTGAGCAATTTCATTGACCAGTCTCACAATGGCCTTGGTGGAGGTTAGTTCTCGTTTGTGCTCCTACGATTATTTTAAGTTTATTGGCGAGTTTTACGAGAGACGATCATTCTATCCAATTCTTACGTATCCCTGGTCCTTCCAGTTCTAACTAAGGTATTGTAGTTTGGACATGGCGTGCCCCAAAGTTTTTAACCACTGAAACATTTAGGTCTGTTTAAGCTAGGCCTCCCGCCCCCGGCTAGGGGTCAGGTTAGGCTTACCGGGGGTCTGGGAGCAGAGTCCCCGGCTAGGAGTTAGGTTAGGTTTTGTTAGGTCAGATGACTCTTTTTCGTTTTCTCCCTCACCCAAAAAACCCCGATTTCTCAGGCTCTCCCCCATTATTGATGGGGGAGTTGGGGGGCAAAAACTAGCAATTTCCGCCAAAAATGAAGGTGATTTGTTTATAACACACCAATATACACTGGGAAAACATATTGGTCAACCCCAAGGGACTTATGTCCTAAAGTAAAAAATTTTCCGGAGCGTCATAGAAGAAAAGTGTCTTAACATTGTCTAAACCAGGGGTTCTCAACCAGGGAATTGGGGGAAACTGATTCGGGAGCAAGAGATATGTTCGATGAGAAATCAATCACAGAATTTTGGCCCTTGATGTGCGATTCCTACCCAAAAGTGGCAGAAAGAGCTATCCGTGCATTGCTTCCGTTTGTGTCGACATATCTTTGTGAGTCAGGCTTTTCAACTCTGTTGCAAATTAAAACGAAGCAACGTAGTAGATTAGAGGTAGAAAATGACCTGCGTTGTGCCCTTTCAAGCACTCCTCCGCGTATCCCAGAATTGGCGAAGAAAAAACAATCACAGGTTTCTCATTGACTGTAATCTTCATCTGAATAAAATTAATTACAAATTTACAATATCCTGGTATTCTATTGAACTTTTTGTTTATTGCATTATGCTTCAGTTTGGTCTGTTAAGTAATTCATTATAAATAAAAAAAAACTATTTTACTTTTATTCAAGTTTTATAAATCCATCAACATTTTCAATTGGCATTTAATTTGTAAAACTCCACTATAAAAAAAATCCATGTAAAATTGTAAATGTATATGTACTAATATGGAAAAAATAAAGGATTTTCAGTATTATATGCATATTATTTGGAATGCACTTATTGAGGCAGACAATCTTGGAAAGGAGGGGGGAATGACATTCTGACATATGGTGAAAGGGGTGCATGGGGCAAACAAGGTTGAGAACCACTGGTCTAAACCATCGGAAAAATACATGGTTGTCCACTTGTAAAAATTTACCCAACTTCTAAATACAGTATTAACCTTTTTCTTATTTGTATTTTGCATACGTACACCTTTGAAAACTTTTATTTTGGTATTTTTGAGTTTAAACAATCCACATTCCTACCACTAATCTATTATCATATTCTAATAAGACGTCTAATTATAAGATCATTTTCATCTATTACATTACCGTCGCAGATGTATAATAACGGAGATGGCATATCCAAAATTTTCTCTATTTTCTTCCATTAATCTTCCGCCATTATCACCTACCTCACCTCTCACACTGCGTGTCTCCTGCGTTTCACCTTGATTAACCATCACGTGCAGGCGTTCCCGTACACGTCAAGCGACCAACCATTAGTGTTTTTTTCCCCAACCAATTAAAATGATTTGTGGTTTAATGCGCTGTATTTTTGGCCCAATCAAAATCGATTTTTATTTTGGGTCTCATATTTTGGAATTCAACTTCATTTCCAACCATGGAAGTCTGCAATGGGTATCACTTCAATTATATGGAGCTGATTGAGAGTTTTGGGGAAAAAACAAAGAAACTATAGAATTTTTTTGATCACATGGTGTTCTTCCAACCTCAGTAAAGTGTCTTAAGTGCAAGGCTGAATGTAAATACCGCAAAGTACAACATATGTGGCGTTGTGTAAGAATCTCAGAATCCAACGACGAACAAGAACCAGTCCAATAAGGTAAGAAATAGGTGATTCCATCATATGGTGAGAGTCAGTTAGGTTAGATTAGGTTAGGTTTGGTTTTTGCTTTTCTAGTGTGTTTTCGGGTATTTTTTATTCGCTTGGCCATTAATTTTTTTTGAAAAACGTTCCACGAAAAAAAATCGGTATTATTGCATTTACACACCGTTCATTCCTACCACTAATCTATTATCATATTCGAATATGAAGTCTAATTATAGGATAATTTTCATCTATTACATTACCGGCGGAAATGTATAATAACGGAGATAGCTTATCCAAAATTTTATCTATTTTCTTCCATTAATCTTCCGACATTATCGCCTGCCTCACCTCCAACACTGCGTGTCTCCTGCATCTCCTTCATAAATCATCACGCCCATGCGTTCCCGTACACGTCACACGGCGAATCAAAAGCGTTTTTGTTTTTCAACCAATTAAAATGATTTGGGGTTTAATTCGCGGTATATTTGGCCCAATAAAATTCGAGTTTTATTTTGGGTTTCTTATATTTCGAAATTCAAGTTCAGTAACTTCAGTTCCGACCATGGCAGTCTGCGATGGGTGTCACTTAAGTTATATGGAGCCGATTGTTAGTTTTTTGGAAAAAGACGAAGAAACTATAGTATTTTTTCGATCGCATGGTGTTCTTCCAACCTCAGAAAAGTGTACTAAGAGCAAGACAGAATGTAAATATTGCAAAGACGGTGTGTAACAATCTCAGAATCCAACGATGAACAAGAACCAGGCCAATAAGGTAAGAAATAGGTGATTCCATCATATGGTGAGAGTCAGTTAGGTTAGGTTAGGTTTGGTTTTGGTTTTTCTAGTGTTTTTTGGTGTATTTTGCCATGATTGTTTTTCAGAAAACGTCCAACGAAAAAATATTCGAAAAAACCCACTAATTTTCCCCAGAATTGAAGGTCATATTCGGTCTAAACACACACAAATACACTAGAAAAATATATTTTTGACTTTCTAACAGAGTGGGAGGTGGAAGTGCAAATTTACCTTTATTTTTACTTCTGTGACTATTTACATTATTTTCATACTAACATTTCCTTGCTCCTCTAACATTGCTCATGAGATGTTTGCCTTTCCCCCTCAGAGGGCCCATATTGTTCATCTCCTGGGTCACACGAGCACTTTTCTTGTTATCAATGGACACATTACCCAGTGTTACATCACATAGTATATAAACACACAAGAATCTTATCAACAAGAGACAGAAAATAAAACTTGATAAAATAATTTCATTAGTTTCCCTAAATGGCTTCAACTAGCAACTAGGTTTGACCCATTATTTCTGATACTTACTGTATTATACATTTACCAATACTTCATCTATTCAATAATTCATTACTGATGTCAGTGTATATATACCTTATCGATATGTAGGGTGATACCATTATATGTTATGGAGGTAAAACAGAAGACGAAGAGCAGCCTGCAGCGTTTGTTGTTGTGGCCATTGTGCCAGTTCTTCTCTCAACTTCCAGTCACACCCAGTGTTGCCAGTTCCTCTGAGTCCTCTTCTGCCAAACTTCCCTAGATGAGCCCTCAAAAATTACCTTTTTGTCTCAAAGTTTCCAAGGTGTATATATATATATATATATATATATATATATATATATATATATATATATATATATATATATATATATATATATATATATATATATATATATATATATATATATATATATATATATATATTTCATGTAAATCCACAATGGAAACGTGGATAAGATAAATCTTGATAAAATCACACGTTGTTTCCATTTTCCCGTGTGATTTTATCAAAATATATATATATGTGTGTGTGTGTGTGTGTGTGTGTGTGTTTTTCACCAACTGAATGTATGAACTAAACATCTTCACAACTAATGTTATTTGAACCTGTCCATCTTATTTCACCTAAAGCCAGAATGTTCCACAACAATCATTTCATCTCCTTACAAACATTTGTATAATTACCAGCCTAATATAATGTCCTTACATTCCCTGTTCCAATCTTGATGTTGTGCTTGTTCATTCTTAAGCCTTCTGTAGTTGTGTTTGGTGTTCAAAACATTGTTTTGCTCGGACAGTACTTGGTAGTCCTGGGTGGCTCACTGCGGTTGGACCTTAGGTCAAGGTTTTACGCCGGGGTGCTCCTGCTTAACACAATTACTCAAGGTACTGAATATTTGGACCCATATTCTGGAACAGGGTGCCAAGACTTTACACAGTGTAACCCCATGAAAGGCTGAAAATTAAACTGAAAGGGTACGGAATTCTGGGAAATGTCCTCGCGTGGATAAAAGACTATGTACTTTTACTTTCACTTTTATCCTCTTCAACACTGATCGGCTCGTTAGCCACCTGGGCGATCGGTCACGCCTCTATCACGCACTGTTGGCAAGTACTGGGCATGCACTGGCTCCTGAATGTAACTGAACCCGCTCTAGTGTTGGTCAAGTCAGGTCTTGAAAGAGCTCACACTCGGTGCCGTCACAACACTTTCTGGTAGATTGTTCCAAGAGTTCACAACTCTCACTCCGAAAAAATTTGCCCCTCACAGTTTTCTGGACCTGCGACTTCTTCAATCTTGAGGTGTGACCCCTTGTGGGACGAGCGTCCGCCAGCTCCAAGTAAGGACACTCGACTGAGTAGTGCCCCTTGAGATGCTTATACACCTCAATTAGGTCGCACCTTGCCCGTCTGTAGTATAAGCTAGGCAAGTTCAGGCGCTCCAATCTCTCAGGGTAGCTGAGGTGCCGAATTGCAGGCACCAGTCTGGTGGCCCTCCTTTGAACATTTCAACCAACTGACAGTCCCCAGCATATCTCGGGGACCAGACGGGGTGACAGTGTAAGGGCATAACTTTCCTTATTTTATACTATCCTTCAGATTTATTCCATTTCATGTATTTCTTTTCTTTTATTCTTCAATATATTTATATTCTTTATATTCTTCTTTCTTATATTCTTATTTATTTATTTTCTTGCTCATACTTTTATCCTCTTCACCACTGATCTGCTCGTTAGCCGCTTGGACGATTGGTCACGTCTCTGATTACTTTTCCTTTTCTTTTATTTTCTTCACCAAAAGATCGGCTCGCTAGCCGCCCGGGCAATCGGTCACGTCTCTGTCGCGCACTGTTGGCACGTACTGGGCATGCACCGACTCCTGAATGTACCTGAACCCGCTCCAGTGTTGGTCAAGTCTTGTCTTGAAAGAGCTCACGCTCGGTGCCGTCAAAACACTTTCTGGTAGATTGTTCCAAGAGTTTACAACCCTCACTCTGAAAAAGTTTGCCCTCACAGTTTTCTGGACTTGCAGCTTCTTCAATCTTCAGCTGTGACCCCTTGTGGGGCGAGCGTCCGCCAGCTCCAACTAAGGACACTCGATTGAGTAGTGCACCTTGAGATGCTTTTACACCTCAACTAGGTCACCCCTTGACCGTCTGTAGTATAAGCTAGGCAATTTCAGGCACTCCAATCTCTCAGGGTAGCTGAGGTTCCAAAGTGCAGGCACCAGTCTGGCGGCCCTCCTTTGAACATTTTCAATCAACTGACAGTCCCAAGCATATCTCGGAGACCAGACGGGGTGACAGTACTACAGATGGGGAAGCACTTCACTCCTGAAGATCGTAATGAGGGACGGACCGTCTAGATATTTGAACGACCTTCTTATAAGACCCAATAATTTATTTGCCTGATTTACCTTCTTCTTGCAATGGCCCGAGAACTTCAGCTCATTGTCAACATAAACACCCAGGTCCTTCTCACATCCAGTCTCAAATAGTGCAGTTTCTTTATCCCATTGGAACATATGATACGCCTCCTTACCGTTGGTACGCCCCGGGTGCATCCCCTTACACTTCGTGACATTGAATCTCAGCAGCCATTTCTCCGACCATTCTTGGAGCCCACAGAGGTCCTTCTACAGCTCTTCACAGTCTGCTTGGTTCTTGATTTCCCGAAATAACTTGGCGTCATCGGCAAACATTTGTATTGAGGAGTGTACAACGTCAGGCATGTCATTTATAAAACAAACAAACAACAGCGGGCCCAATACACTGCCCTGTGGTACCCCACTTGTGACAGGTACGGATGACGATTTCGCCTGACCTGTGGCAACTGAGTTTCATATTTAAATGTACAGCAATTGAGGTAAATGTAATTTCTGTCATTGCGTGAGTAGCCATTTCTGGCATGTGTTGAGTTACCAGTTAGCCGTATATAAGCTCCTGCGCAGGAGAGACGTCAGTTCTCCCTGACGTTCTCCAACGTTATCTCAGGTATGTGTAAGATTCCCCGAACGCCATGTTGAGTCAGTTTAACTCAGTGAATTTTGTGAACATCAGTGTTCATGTTGTAACAGTAAAATTGTCATTTACCCAGTGTAAGAATTACTATACAGTAAATGTCGTGTGTTGTTGGTAGACGAAAGATTGTTTGTGATTGAATTATTTTCACTACTTCTCCCTGACGTTCTCCAACATTATCTCAGGCACAGTGTGTGTGTTAGCTGAATACCCCACCGGCTGCAGGGAATTTGTAGCTACCTAATAGTTAGCTGTATTGGACGATGTCGTTAATTCGGCAGGATTAAACTGCTCAAGTCCGCATCCTGGGAACTAGACCCCAGACTCTCGCCGGGGGTCAGACTACAACCGACCATAACAGCGATCTTCATTTGTGTGGAGACACCAGTGTTATACCCTGGGAGACCCCTTACAGTTATATGGGCCACAGTATTATTGCTATATGTGATGAGGGATAATTAGCGGAAATATAATTATCTCATGTTGAGTAGTGAACCCATAAAACTTGATAGTACCAGTAATAACGTGTTATGTGATGTGAGTGCATCCTCCATATGTACTACCAACAGTTCTAGTGAAGGTACTATATGTAGACTTGTCATGTGGTGTGTTCTCTTAAATGTACAACCAGTAATGATGTACGAAGCAAGAGTGTCTAATTAGAATTGCAGATGAGTAACGCCAAGGAGTTAAACCTTGTAGTTGTATGTTAATGACACCTTTAACCAAATTTAATTTCATATTAATAAACCATGTTTAGAGTATAATAGGGGTATCATTTTCCCCCAGTATCTGCTGTAGGTTATGTATATAAGCTACTGTGCCAAGTAGCAACCTTGTATATAAGCTACTGTGCAGAGTAGCAACCCTGTATATAAGCTACTGTGCCGAGTAGCAACCTTGTATATAAGCTACTGTGCCGAGTAGCAACCCTGTATATAAGCTACTGTGCCGAGTAGCATTTATATATATCATCACGTGGCAACACTGCACGATATGTGGCAACATTGCCCCGAGGCTGCCATATGGCAAGGCAGTCTCAGTCTGACTGTGTGAGCCGTGCATGGCACACGCAAGTCACCACTTGTATTTCTCTCATCCATAATAAACGGACTTCAGTGTTACACAGTGTTTCCCTACCCATCACTGCATTCTTTGGGGAACACTTGTAACCACCATCTGCCTTTATTCTTGTCCAATAACTTGATACCAGAATTACAGAACCCATGTGCCCTAACCCTCGCCATGCTATCAAAGGTCAGAGGTTACGAAGTAACTATATGAAATGAAATAATTAGACAGAACAAATGAAGGAAATAAGACAAAGAAATAAGTATGAAATAAGAATATAAGGGATAAGAAGAAGAAAACTCCCCGCCCTTATACGAGAACTTCAGCTCATTTTCACCATACACACCTAGGTCCTTCTCACATCCAGTCTCAAATAGTGCAGTTTCTTTATCCCATTGGGACATATGATACGCCTCCTTACCGTTGGTACACCCCAGGTGCATCCTCTTACACTTCGTGACAATGAATCTCAGCAGACATTTCTTCGACCATTCTTGGAGCTCACAGAGATCCTTCTGCAGCTCTTCACAGTCTGCACGGTTCTTGATTTCCCGAAATAACTTGGCGTCATCGGCAAACGTTTGTATGGAGGAGTGTACAACGTCAGGCATGTCATTTATGAAACAAACAAACAACAGCGAGCCCAATACACTGCCCTGTGGTACCCCGCTTGTGACAGGTACAGATGATGATTTCGTGCCTCTAATCACCACACACTGCTTGCTGTCATGAAGAAAGTCTTCTATCCCCATATTCCGTACCCTTCCAGTTTGATTTTCAGCCTTTCGTGGGGTACTCTGTCGAAAGCCTTCGAGGGCCCTCCAACGGGCGGTGGCATCCTCAGAGACCCTCCCAGTGTTTGTGGCACACCCAGGAGGCCCTTCCAGGAGCAATGGCACTCCCAGGGGCCCTTCCAGGAGTGTTAGCATCCCCAAGGTCCTTCCAGGGTCGGTGGCACCCGTAGGGGCTCTCCCGTCGGCGATCTCAGAGGCAGCGGGGACCCCAGGGTCCCTGCCAGAGCCGGCGGCGCTCCCAGGGGCCCTACAAGGAAGGAGTGCGCTCCAGGGGCACACGCAGGGGCCCTGCCAATGGAGGTTGCACCCTCAGGGGCCCTGCCAGGTGCGATGGTGGTCTCAGGAACCCTCCCAGGGGCGGTGGCGCCTCCAGGGTTCATCCCAGGAGCAGCGGCGCCCGCAGAGGCCCTCCCAGGGGGATTTGTGCCCTAGGGGCACACCCGGGGGCCCTGTCAATGGAGGTGGCAGCCCTAGGGGCCCTGCCAGGGATGGTGGCGGTCTCAGGGGCCCTCCCAGGGGCGGTGACACCCCCCAGGGGCCCTACCAGGAGCGGATATCACCCCCCGGTTTCCTATCAGGGGCGAGGGCACCACTAGGGTCCCTACGAGGAGCGGTGGCAGCCCCAGGGTCTTTCCAGGGGCGGTGGCACCCCCAACGGCCCTCCCACCGGCGACCCCAGGGTCCCTCCCAGGGGCAGCGGAGATACCAGGGGTCCTTCCAGGGGCGGTGGCCCTCCAAGAGGCGGCGGCGCCCCCAGGGGCCCTTTTAGGGGGGTTTGCGCCCCAGTGGCACACGCAGGGGCTCTGCCATTAGAGGAGGCACCCCCAGGGGCGGTGACGGTCTCAGAGCCCCTCCCAGGGGCGGTGGCGCCCTCAGAGGCCCTTCCAAGGGCGGCGGCGCCACCAGGGTTCGTTCCAGGGGTAGCAGTGGCCCCAGGAACCCTCTCAAGGGCAGCGTCACCCCTGGTGGCTTTGCAGGGACCGAATCGCCCCAGAAGCCCTCGTAGAGGCAGCAGGGCCAACAGGGGCCCTCCCAGGTTTGGGGTTGCGCCCGTGGGGCCCTGCCAATGGAGGTGGCACCTTCAGGGGCCCTGCTAGGGGTGGTGGCGGTCTCACGGGCCCTCCCAGGGACGGTGGCAGCCCCAGGAGCCCTACCCGAGGCGTTAGCACCCCCAGGGGCCCTCTAAGGGGCGGTGGCACCATCAGGCGCCATCCCAGAGGCAGTGGCACCCCCAGGGGCCTTTCCTGTGGCAGTGGCACCCCCAGAGGCTTTGCCATGGGCGGTGGCTCTACTAGGGGCCCTCTGAGGGGCGGTGACACCCCTAGGGCCTTCTTAAAGGCGCCGGCGCCCTCAGGAGCCTGCCGAGGGGCGGTGGCAGCCCCAGGGACCCTCCCAGGGTTTGTGATACACCCAGGGGGTCCTGCCAAGAGCAGTGGCACCCTGGGGGCTCTCCCAGGTGAGTTGGCATCCCTAGGGTCCTTCCAGGGCGGTGGCATCCCTAAGGGCCCTCCCAGGGTCGGTGACACCCCGAGGGGCCATTCCAGAGGCGGTGGTACTCCCAACGGCCCGGCCAGGAGCAGTGGCGCCCTCAGGGACCTCCCAGGTGCAGTAGAAACCCCAGGGGCCCTCTCAGGGGCAGTGGTACTTATAGGGGCCCTCTCAGGGGAACCGGCGCCCCTTAGGACCCCCAGAGTCTTTCAAAGGCCCTCTTAGGGGCGCCTGCGCCAGGTGTGGTGGAACCCCAGGGGCCCTCCCAGGTGCGGTGGCTCTTCCAGGGGCCCTCCCAGATGCGGTGGCACCCCTAGGGCCCTCAGAGGCCCTTCCAGGGGCAGTGGCACCCTGGGGGCCCTCTCAAGTGGTGCTAATACCAGCAGGGGCACTCCCAAGGTCGGTGGCCTCCTTAGGGGGCTATCCAGGGTCTATGGCACTTTTAGGGGGTTCCAGCAGCACTGCCAGGGGCTTTGGCGTCCTCAGGGTGGTGGCACCCCCAGAGAATCAGCTAGGAGCGGTGGCTCCCTCAGGGGCCGTCCCACGAGTGTTGGCACCCTCAGGGTCCTTCCAGGGGTGGTGACAACCCCAGGGGTCCTGCCAGCGGTGGTGGCACTCCAAGGGGTCGTCCCAGTTCTCCTCTCAGGTCTGCAGATGCCCCCAGGTGCCCTCCCAGGGGCGGTGGCAGTTTCAAATGTCCCAAGAGGCCCTGCCAGTGGCGTTGGCACTTCCATAGGAAGTGGCATCTAAAGGGGCCCTGCCAGGGGTGGTAGCACCCCCTGTGGCCCTCCCACGGTCTGTAGCATCCCCAGAGGATCATCCTGGGGCCCTACCACTGGCTGTGGCAACCCCAGGGGCCGTGATGCCCTCAGGGGCCCTCTCAGGGGCGGTGGCACCCACATGGGCTCTCTCAGGGGCCTTGCCAGGGGCGGTGGCACCCCCAAGGACCCACCCAAGGGCGGTGGCATTCCCAGGGGCCCTCCGAGGGACGGTGATACGCCCAGGAGTCCTCCCAAGGGCGTTGGCTCCACAGGGAACTCTCAGAGGCTGTGGCTCCGCTGTGGTCTCTACCGGGGGATGGCACCCCCAGTGGTCTTGCAGGGGGGTGGCACCCCCCTGGGTACTTCCCAGGAGCATTTGTACTCCCTTTGGCCCTCCCAGGGGCGGTGGAACATCCAGGAACCGTTCCAGGGACGGAGACACCACCACGGGCCTTTCCAGGGGTGTCGCCGCCCGCAGGGGCCCTTCCAGAGTTGATGGCACCCCGAGAAGCCCCCCAGGATCAGTGTGCAACCCCTAAGAAGTGCTCCTGGGTGCGCCGCCGCCCCTGGGAGGGCAGTTGAGGTCATCACTGACCCTTGGCAAGTCCCTGGGGTCGCCACCACCCCTGGAAGAGCCCCTGGGGTCGCTGTTGACCCTGGTATGGCCCCTGCCGATGCTGCCGCCCCTGGAGACACCACCGCCCCTGGAAGGGCTGCCGCACTTGGAACGGCCGCTGGTAGTTCCTCCGTCCCTGGCAGGGCCTCTGGTGGCACCATCGCCCCTTGAGGGCCCCTGGGGGCCATGCAGCCTTTGGGGGGGCCCTGCAGTCGCTGCCGATTCTGTGAGGGAACCTTGGGGCGCCACCGCCCTTGGAAGGGTCCTTGGGGGCGCCACCGCCCTTGGCAGGGCCCCTGCTAGGGTCCCTGTGGCCGCCACCGTCAATGAACTTGTCTCCTGGAGGCACCACAAACCCTGAGAGGTTCCCTGGGAGCACCGCCGCTCCTGCAAGAGGTCTTGAGGTTGTCACCACCTCTGGATGGGCCTCTGGGTCATCGCTGTTGCAAAGGAGAACCCCTGGGGGGTCCTTGGAGGCGCCATTGACCCTCGGAGGACCCCTGGGTGCGCCACCGCCTCTGGGATTGTCCGTGGAGGCGTCGCTGCCCCTAAGGACAACCACTGGGGGGCTCCGTTTCTGGGAGGGGCCCTGGGGGCGCTACTGACCCTGTGAGGTCCTCTGGGGGCACTGCCGCCCCTGAAAAAGCCACTGGGGGCGCCGCTGCCCCTAAGGAGAACCCCTTGGGGCGCCGTTGCTCCTGAAGGCACCACCGCCTCTGGGAGGTCCCCTGGGGATTCCCTTGCCTTTGGGACGGCCTCTGGGAGCGCCGCCGCCTTTGGGATGGCCCCTGAGGTCGCAGCCGCCCTTGAGTGGGTCCCTGGTGTCACCGCCGCCCCTGTGAGGGTCCCTGGGTCACCACCGCAACTGGGAGGGCCCCTGTATAGAGGGCGTGGAGGAGGGGTGTGGGTATGGCGGCCGTGGAGGAGGGATGTGGGTATGTAGGGTGTGGAGGAAGGGTGTGGGTATGGAGGGCGTGGAGGAGGGATGTAAGTATGGAGGACATGGAGCGTGTGGCTAGGACTGGAGGAGGGGTGAATGGAGGGCGTGGGGGAGTGGATGGAGGCGTGGAGGAGGGGTGTGGGTATGGAGGGCGTGGAGGAGGGGTGTGGTTATGGAGGGCGTGGGGGAGGGGTGTGGCTATGGAGGGCGTGGGAGAGGGGTGTGCAGATGGATTGATTGATTTTGTCGCTTACAGCGGCTACTTTATGGTACACCCCATACTCATCCTGTGAGCGGTAGCGCAAAAGGATTACAGAGTAGAGTTTACACCGGGTCATAATAATTAACCCCCGTGGTCAGGATATTATGGCACTGAATGTTACACAGTATTTCAATTACAGTATTTGTTTAGTTCTATACATAAAGGGTAGCTTATTCACAAATGCGCGAGTACAGGCGTGTGAGGCAGTATGTCTGGCCGCACACTTTGTTATTCACATTTGCCTGAGAAGTATTCAAGGACAAAGTGTGTTTGGTTCTATACATGGGAACTGATATAGTTACTACGTGCAAAAAAGTGGATACAATCTTAATATGTCAGCTATCTTGCCATTAGAGATGAAGTGTTGTGCCAGTTCACACACAGTGTGCTTGTCCCTAAAAAGTTCTATATTCACACAGTCGAGGACGTTGTGTTCAAGTGTGTGGCCACACACTTTACATTTAGTCTTGTTTACATCTGCTAGAGGAACATAATGCCAGATGTACTTATATCCTAACCTAAATCTAGCGGTTACAACATCTTGTAATCTAGTGATCTTGTTACTTCCTCCATATACATGTTTCACTTGATACATCTCATCATGGTAAACTATGGATCGACTAGTTTGCACTTGTATGCTTGCATTAAATTCATCAATAGGTTCTTTCCTCATTACAGTTTTAAGGGTTCATTTTGATAAACCCATATTGTATTCAACGGTGTCTTTGATAGACGCGAGTTTGGCGAGAGTATCAACTCTGTCATTGTTTTATGAGGCCTATGTGAGAGGGGATCCACAACAGTTTGACCTTGACACACCGTTCAACAAGGTACGCATATTTGTGTCAGCTTCAGAGACAAGAAAGTGACAACTTGAGTTGAGGGTGTCAAGGGCAAGTAGTGAGAATAGAGAGTCAGTGATGATGAGACCGTCAGTAACAGTGGTTTCAATTAATTTAATAGCTGTGAGTATGGCAACTAATTCAGTTTGCAGAGTGGAACCCCAGTTGTTAATTCCAACTCCTTTCTCAATTATATTACTGGCAGGTTGAGTCACAACAATAGCACTTTCAGCCCTCCCACAGGCGGTGTTAAGAGATCCATCAGTGTAGATGGTCTGTGTGATGTTATTATCAGTCTGTAGAGTGTGTATGTGTTCAAGAGCTCCCACTTTGGCAGTGTGGTAGAGATAAATACTATTTATAATTAATTTTTTCGGCGGATATGTCGGTATTGTGATATCGAAGAGAACTGTCCGTCAGAGTGGAAGGAAGTGCTGTGTCTCAACTTTGTATAGATGGTCTAGTCCAAACATCTTCATGTGTATAGCTGTAGTTTGGATCCATTTAGATTCACCAGTCCCATGGTTCATACATTCTAGCAATTTTAAGGAAACAATGTTATCAGTATACTGCCAGACAGGGGGTCACTAATGCTAAGGGTAAATACTTAACTCTAATCTTAATTTCAAAGGGTCGCTGCCACCAGACTCCCTCTGGACAGCATGTAGCTCGTTAGGTAGCGTGCAGAGTGGACTAGGCATTGGGTTAAGTTTTCCATTGACCAGATCGATAAGGGGAAAGAAGGGTGAAACCATAACATGTCTTAATTAAATTATTCCTTATAAAGCGTACTGGTAAAAAACATACAAATGAATTGGTCTTCCTCAGAAGAACAACGAAAATGTTGGTTACCCAGATGGGCACCAGACGTCTTACATTAATGGTGTGTCATCCACATCCTTATTGCATAACAATCTAAGACCACCTTACCTCGGTCATTCCTTCTTACACTATCCCTTAACACATCAGACAGCTCCACCTGTATGGAATATAGCACCGTCGGTTATCATACATAGTAGAACCATCTCAACACACGTTACACTCCACCCCTGCAGGTATGGGACTCCTTGTAACTTTTAGGTATACACAACAGGCACCTCGTTCGCACACCGTCCTCGGTGGGTAAAGACGAGGGTTTCACCCAGAGACATACCAGTACTATTTCTACGCCTGGTATTATAGGTCGCTCCAAGTGACGACCGCAGAGTTTCTCACGGTCTCCTTATTTGTTACTACTCATTTGGAGTGGTGTGCTGGAAATACACAGGTTCACAGTGGATTGGCATAGCTGGGAGTAGTCACCACCTGTTGGGATGCTCACAGGGATAATGGCTGCCGCCCAGCAAGGCACTCCGACCGCATGGAACCTGAGGTGACGGTAGAACGAAAGGGACTGAATAATAATGTCTGACGGGCGGTTATCACACGCCCTAACACATTACTATTACACTTATACATCAGGCAAAGCTTTAAACTGTAATAACTTCTAAATAAGCCTTAATTATAGGGCGGGATATAGCCCGATAGGACACTGACCTGAGGTGACGGTAGAACGAAAGGGACTGAGGGCAGTGCCCCGCCGCTCGTCACCACGTAGGCCTACAGTTTCCAATCTTTAATTTGTACTTTTATTTCTTACTGTTCTCACCTGAACACTTTTCGGCATATTGTCACTCATGATTATGAACACATATTTTAACCCTAAAGTACAAACTAAGGTAAGGTTCTGGTTTGCTAATTCGTGGTTTCCAGACCATTGTTCTCATGTATTTTCATATGATATCTGTGGAAGTTATGTTCGCTACACGTTCACAGACGTAAATAGTATGACCTTCAAACCCTGATCCACACTTAGTCTCACAGTACAGGTAGTTCTCCTATAACGCGATAATTGTGTTCATGTAAAATATCGTGTTATAGAAAATCGCGTAATAGAAATAACAGGGCTTATGGAGAAAATAGGGTTAGGTGCAGATTACTCGAAATCGAAAAAATTTAGTAGTTAGCCTAATACAAAGGATAGCACAGTCTAAATAAATGTTACATTCACATCTAATAATGAATTCATACAGTAAATGTAACACTTTAGTTGATGGGGGAGAAGGGTGATTTTGAGGTTGATAAAATCGAGCTTCTCTTCAAGTGTTATATCCTTTCTTTTACGATCATCACCGGGAATTCTATCACCAGAACGCTTCTCGTTGATATTCTTTACTATATTCACAGTTAATACAGTGGGGTATGCTATAACGAACGAAACTCCTACAACGAACATTATTTAATTTTTTTTTTTTTTCTAATTTATTGTTTTTTTATTACAAATATTAATGATATTCTTTATTTCAGGGGTTTAGATGCATATTTATGCACTTTTTTTACAATTTTTACAATTTTATATTTTATTTTTCAGTGTTAAGTGGTTGTATTTGGGGGCCTGGAACGGATTAATCCTATAACGAACGAATGCTATAACAAACAAGGATCTAGAACCAATTAGATTCATTATAGCATACCCCACTGTACCACAAAATTGGAGATATAGTAAGCAAAAATCGCGTTATAGCAAACAACCGTTCGCTTTATACAAATATCGTTCCTAATTCATAAATCGCGTTAGAGCAAATTCGCGTTAACAAAACACGCGTTATAGCAGAACTCATTGTACACTAGTCCGGCTCAACTGGACTTTAACATTCATCTTATGGATACCCTGAGTTCTCCTTAATGCTATGAATACATACAATTAATATTATATAACTGTACCTGGGTACAATACAACACATGGTCTAGTAACATTGAGTAGGTGAGTTATCCTTTATCAATGTTTCCCGTTTTCTGAAGTTCAACAAGCGCGGTGGATTTGAATGTTATATAGCGTAATATGAATTAAATGGGGTTTTTAGGAATGACAATGATGTGCGCAGTACATCAGGATTGTAGTGGATTTCTCCCCTACAAACGCTGTTTGTCGCTGAGTAGCCGACCCTGTGAATTCCCCAGTGTATACCTCATGGTCTGGGTCAACCAGCGCCACCATACATCACGGAGGTCAACTACTAAGCCACGCCTGGTATGTTTGCTGTGCAGCACGAGGCCTCACTCGTGCACACATGTAGTATTATATTACTCACAAGTCTAGTCAAAAAGGAAAGTGGAAATAATAAAATAAAGTGGTGTTAAATAAATGCCAAGTGTGAAATGTCTCTTGGGACACACGACATCCTGCCAAGTTTTCATTTAAAAGGCCGAGGCTGGTTCCTGTGGAAACAGTCACTCGAGTTGCTAATTTCTAACCGTTTTACTTGATTTTAGACATTATCTACCTTTTACATAAAAAACAAACAGAAATTAACTTTTTAGTAACCAGGGAGGGGGGGATCTAGGTTTATTATATGGTAACCAC
>NW_024717620.1:1593155-1625956 GCF_018991925.1 Homarus americanus | reverse complement strand
ACCCCATACTGCTCTCTAACCCCATACTGCTCGACCCCCATACTGCCTCGACCCCCATACTGCTCTACCCCATACTGCTCTAATCCCATACTGCTCTACCCCATACTGTTCTACCCCCATACTGTTCTACTCCCCATACTGCTCTGACCCCATACTGCTCGACCCCATACTGCCTCTAATTTATACTGTTTACCCCATACTGTTCTACTACCCCCGTACTGCACGACCCCATACTGCTCTACCCCCGTACTGCACGACCCACACTGCTCTACCCCTGTACTGCACGACCCTATACTGCTCGACCCCCATACTGCTTCTACCCCCATACTGCTCTACTCCATACTGCCTGACCCCATACTGCTCTAACCCCATACTGCTCGACCCCATACTGCTCTACCCCATACTGCCTCTACCCATACTGCTCTACCCCCATACTGCTCGACCCCATACTGCTCGACCCCATACTGCCTCTGACCCCATACTGCTCTACCCCATACTGCTCTAACCCCATACTGCTCTTCCACCCCATACCACACCCCCATACTGCTCGACCCACACTGCCTGACCCCATACTGCTCTTCAACCCCCATACTGCTCTACCCCATACTGCCCTACCCCATACTGTCTCACCCCATACTGCCACTCCCATACTGTCTCTACCCCATACTGCTCGACCCCCATACTGCTCTACCTCCATACTGCCTGACCCCATACTGTTCTACCCCCTAACGACATGCACTGACTGCTCGACCTCGATGCACGACCCCATACTGTTACCTGTACTGCTCTAACTCCGTACTGCACACTTATACTGCTCTACCCCCGTACTGCACGACCATACGTCTACTCTGTACTGCACGACCCCATACTGCTCTAACTCCATACTGCACGACCCATACTGCTCTACCCCCGCACTGCGACCCCCTTGCTACTCTACCCCCCATACTGCTCACCCCATACTGCACCATACTGCACGACCCCATACTGCTCTACCCCCATACTGCTCTACCCCCATGCTGCACCCCCATACTGCTCTACATGTTGCGACCCCATACTGCTCTTACTCTACCCCATGCTGCACGACCCCATACTGCACGACCCCATACTGCTCTACCCCCATGCTGCTCTACCCCCATGCTGCACGACCCCATACTGCTCTACCCCCATACTGCTCACCCCGTGCTGCACGACCCATACTGCTCTTGCTCTCTACCCCATACTGCACGACCCATACTCTACCCCCATACTGCTCTACCCCCCATACTGCGACCCCCATACTGCACGACCCCATACTCTACCCCCTTACTGCTACTCTACCCCATACTGCTCTACCCCCATACTGCGACCCATACTGCTCTACCCCATACTGCTGACCCCATACTGTCTACCCCATACTGCACGACCCCACTGCACTACCCCCATCTTGCTCTACCCCGTACTGCACTTCATACATATAAGCAGATTATGACTGGCACTCCAACATTAGGTGTTATAAGACTAGGTAATATACTGTACAGTACATCAGGTAACTGTAGTCTGTCACTTATAAACTCGGTGCTGTAACACTGCCTCTCTCGTTCCTATGTTTCATTATATAACTAAGTTGAGCTATTATTTATTAAATTATCTTGTATCTCAACTGTATGCTTTTAGTGTTTTTACTGACTAGGTTAAGCTATTTTGTATTTGTATAATGATTTGCAATATTTAATCTTAGCGAATAATATTGTTTGTGTACAGTAATATTATTTAGGTAATTTTTATTCATGAAGATACAATCCTTTTATCAATAATGTGAACATTACATTGTACTGAAAAACATAACATTGTCGTTAAGTTAATAATAACAGTTTTAATTCATTTTTCTATCTAACTGTGGTGCTGTAATTAAATCATGGAACAATTTATATATGTATAGGAATTGTTAACGGCTGAAACAGTAACGTGACGTCACCCGAGGGCCCGTTACCTTCATTCCGCACACACACACACACACCACCACCACCACCATCATGTTACGCCTTACGTAGTTTGAATGATTAAATGAGGAGCTACAAGTGACCAACATTTACTCTCCACAACAGTGTCTCTCCCTAAACTAAACTCATTGTTGCTTTTAATTTAGATGTGATGGTTATAAATAGATTTTGTTCTTAAGATTTCCTCAAAGAAAGAAATCTGGTGACGAGAGACTCAAGGTGGAGTTGGCCATAAAGTGTTGTGCACAGTGTGGCGCCAGATGCACAGTACTGAGGCTGAGGTGTGGCTCGTATTTTGCTCGTCCAGCTTCAACATGTGTAAAGGTTTCCTCATACTTGGTGAATTAAGTTTATGTGAAGATATCAGGACTATAGTTTATTCCCACGATGGCTTATAGCGCTCTCAATGTGTTATAATGGATTTTTCATGCATGGTGTTTGGTCGTTCATTTAATGATAAACTGGGGTTTTGTAAATTATTATCACAGCCAGAAATATGCAACCAGGTTATATCTGTAGAAAACTGTACATCCTTAATAACATTACGTTGGTCTCTTATCAGCGTTAGGAGCCACTTACTGGAAGTACACATGTTTCTGTTTATCTGACTGCAGTAACTATCTGGTTCCAGTAACTATCTCTCTCCAGTAACTATCTGGCTGCAGTAACTATCTGGTTCCAGTAACTATCTGACTCCAGTAACTATCTGGCTGAATTAACTATCTGGCTGCATTAACTATCTGGCTGCATTAACTATCTCGCTGCAGTAACTATCTGGCAGCAGTAACTATCGGGCTGCAGTAACTATCTGGCTGGCATTTATCTGGCAGCAGTAACTATTTGGCTGCAGTAACTATTTGGCTGCAGTAACTATTTGGCTGCAGTAACTATCTGGCTGCAGTAACTATCTGGCTGCAGTAACTATCTGGCTGCAGTAACTATCTGGCTGCAGTAAGTAAATAATAATAATAATAATAATTAACGGTTTATTGAAAAAGTTCTGCAGCCTAAAGGCTGAAAATATACATTGGACATAAACGACTTATTACATACATTGGTGGTTTAACAAAATCCTTCATTAGAGAAAGGTAAAGGAACATACAGTGAACATACAAATTAATGTAGGTGTTGAACAGCAAACACGTAGTGTAGTAACTCCCTAATAAATTATCATGTAAATAGATAAGAAATTACCATTGCAATAAATACTCTATATTTGCCAACTAGACATAATCCTGACAGCTCTGTCCTCTTGTTCAGCCTTAATACTGTACAACCCATGTACTGTTTCCCCATTATACTTATGTTTTTCAATTCCACTGTAATTTATGTATATACTTATAATATAAAAAAATACAATAAAATAAATAAATAAAATAAATAAATATTGAAGTGATAACCGTGGTAACATTCTGAGATGTTCTTATTACCACCATGTTATTGTACTATACCAGATGATACTAAATGTTACATAATACTTCCTTGAGATAAATGTATAGTATATATCAGGTGCCTAAAAAGGCTCAGGTTCTCAACTGGCTCAGCCATGTTAATATTGTTATCATTATCCACTCTGTATCTGTGTTTTTCTGGTTAAATAAACTGTTACAATTCAAATTCAATTCAAGATGGTGTTAGGAGGGACCTCACGTGGTGTAGTAGTGTAGCTTACTGTATGTGGCCAGTTGTCAAATTCTCTTTCCTTGTCTATTATCTCCTTGTATGGGCTCACATACGTACGTACATGTAAGATATCTCACACTCAGGATGGAGGTAGAATAGAAACTCACAATGCGTTTTCTGTACATATATTGTATGTACAGTGCAGTGCTAAGGAGTTGCTGTGTGGTGAGAAGCTTGCTCAGAGGTCCTGTTGGGTGAGGAGCTTTCTGAGGGAGCTGGTTGGTGAGGCACTGTTGAGGGGTCTTGCTGGTCCAGAAGAGTAAAGTAGAATGATGTCGAGTCGAGTCGATGGGTGAAGTAAAATATGAAGAGATCTTGATGCTGGTGCGTGGTTGGTGGTGCGGGAACTGGACTTGAAGAATGATGGTGGAATTTGGAGGGACTTGGGTGTTGGTGGATAGTGCAAGAAGATAAGCGAGGAAATTGGAAAATAGTAGTAGAATGCTAGGTCTTAGGGCTCAACCCAAGTGCTTCTGTTTTCTCATGTTTGTGTTTCAGCTAATTTTCGTCAGGTGTTATATATATGTCGGTGTTTATGTTTAGCAAGTGTTGCAATTTTATGCCTTACATTTTCGGGTCTTGTGTCCTAGCCAATGGTGGGGAGTCTAGGGCAGGTACTTGTGTTTCTGCTAAGAACATCCGTCTTTTATGATCTAATGATGTAAGTGGTAGGGCTGACAAGGTTGTCACTAGGGTAACGTTGCATCTTTCAATAGAGTGGAGTTGGTGTGGGTTCTAGGGCTCTTCTTTTGCGAGGAACCACGAGTGTTTCTCTTCTTCCTTCTTGTATCTCTTCCATCCATTCTGTGTTTGGTCCTGCCTCTATTTCTTCAACTTTGTCCATATTATTTTTGATTGTTGGTGTAGGTAAACGCTTAAGGGGTTCTATTTGCGCTCGTAGGTGTAGTTGACGGTTGGTGACTATGTCAGGATATCTGATGTTGTATACATCCCTTAGGGCTAAATTTTGAATTGTCTGCAGTTTTCTTTATGTTTGTTTGTTTTATTGCCTGTAGGGAATTGGTGGAATACTAGTCAGGATTGGACATAGGCTCTATATAACTAACTTGTTTTTGCTGACAGGCTTCTGAAGCGTTATAATTTAATTACCATGTTTCTGGTTTTTGCAAGTTTTCGGTCCACGTGAACATGAAATGCTAGTGACAGGGGAAGAGGAGTTCAGGGAAGAAAAAAGGAAGGATTGGTAAATTTTAGGAGGAGAATAGGTGCAGTGGCTAAACACCGCTTGCGTGAGGGAGTATAAGTTGGGAGCAGCAGCAACTCACTCGCCCGGACGCGGCGAGGAGGCGGCAGGACAGAGTCAGGCTAGCGTCAAGTCAAGCGTCAGGTGCGTGTTGGGTTGGGCAATGGATTCTCAGTGCTTGGTCGGCTTGATTGTGTGTGTTGTTTTCTTGTCTGGAGGAAATGTCTTGGTATTCTTCTTAGCCTGATGTAGATTTTCTTTACACTCTCCTCCTCTTCTTGCTCTCTTGAAGTGTCCATTCATTCGTGTTTGGGTCTTGTTGTTCGTCTTCCTCGTGTTTTATGTCCTCATAGATGTGGAAGAAGTCGGAGACATAAAAACATAAGAATGGAGGGGCACAGCGGGCCTATTGGCCCATACTGGGCAGTCCCCTATTGCTCATATAAGCATCCAACCTATGTTTGAAGCTATTCAGCGTATTCGAGACGGTGAGGTTGACCTCGTGGGCTTCAGCTAAAGGCCTCGTGGTGTTCTTGACTCTGTGTGGCGGAATTGTCTTTCTTGAAGTTTTTTCTTTTTCTTGGTTTTTCTTTTTCTTGGTTTTTCTTTTCTCACTGGTTTTCTTGTCTTGGGAGCGTATAGCAAGGAGGGCCTCTTTGTAACTCAATTTCTTGTCGGTCGAGCCTTGCTTCCACCTCATTCTCCTTCCATTTGGGGCAGGTCCGATCAGCCGGAGAATGCAGGCCACCCTGGGCAACTCATTTTTTACTGTGTTAGGTCGTGCCCGCAACTCTCCGTTAGAGACCAAGAAAATGGCCGCCTTGGATTGTTGAGTCTTGGGGAAGAGGAGGGAGTAATGAGGAAAGACGACCTCCTTGCCACTCTGTTAAGGCAGCTGGGGCAGTTGAGGAGTGAGGTTGACACTTTCTAAGGGGAAAATGAAGCCCTCAGGACAGACTCCTTCCAGGTGGAGATTGGCCCTGCACCCTAGCAAGAGACACCTGCAAGGAAGGAGAAAACGTGGAGAGTGGTTATCTCCAAGGACTGAGGTCCAGGCTCAAGCTGACCAGGGTGTGGAGTGTAGTAACCCACCTGGGTGCTGCAGGAAGCTGGCAGGGAAGAGGAAAGAGAGAGCAGGACAGGAATGGAGCAAGGAGAGAAAGAGGCAGTTAGCACAAACCCTGCCCACAGGTAGATCATTGTGAGTGGGGACAGCAGAGTGAGGGATTTTTTTAGATAGGGCTTTTGTGCGAGAATGGGAAATGTGGGACTAGGGTGTGTTTCCTGGGGCTGGGATAGGGCATGTAGCTGAGAGGTTAGACAGGGTTTCGTCAGAAGGAGGGTACCACTCAGTAGTGTGTCTTAGTGTGGGAGAGAGCAACTGCCATTAAGGTTAGGAGTGAGGAACTTTCAAGAGGTATAGGGAGGCGCTGGGGAAGATTAGAGATAGGGGAGGGATCCTGATAGTATGCTTAGTGTCTTGCCTAGAAGAGGGTTGGTCGTGAATGGCGGTCCAGGGCAGTGCTATAGGTGCCGACACAAACTTTGTTAATGCAAACAATGGCTGGGCATTCATTGACAGAGTGGCTTAACGATTCTGGCAACGACTACCTAACTGCAATCACTGACAGAATTACACTTGTCTCGTGAGGTAGGAGCGATTTTGTCTGCTGCCATCCTTGGAGCGTAAATTGTCACTCGAAGGGGGGTTTCGCCAGTTGAAGAGAGGTCGGGGAAGTGGGAGTCAAAAACAAGCAGGTCTAGGGTCTAAAATTAGTTGCTCAGGACAAGGGTAAAACAGGACCAGGGAAGGGTAGGTTTAAATGTATGCTATACAAAGCAATTACGAGCGTTAGAAACCAAAATAGACTTACTTCCAGGAGGCGGTGCATATGTACCGAGAATGTGGGCAAATCATAGCAATCACCCGAAACTTGGATGAATCTGGCGAAACCAGAATTTTTATCAGAGTACCACATAGAAGGGTAAAACCTTTTCACAAGGACAAGGGAAGGTAGGAAGGGGAGGGTCATAATCTTCGTCAAGGATACATTAAAAATGTTGTATTAATAATTCAATAAAAAGGGTGAAATAGGAACCGAGTCTGTGTGGGTAGAAATCATGGAAGGAAGAAAAAACTAATTATGGGAGTGACTTACAGGCCCCCCAAGTCTTGGCAAAAGCAGCTCAGCCCATATAGCGGGGAAATGAGTAGGGCAGCAAAATATAACAACCTATGCATCATGAAGTTTGAACTGAAATATTGTTTGGGACAACATTGTAGGTGACTTCACCAGATATAGAATTCTGGAACCCTTGGTAGGGACTAATTTACGGAAACAGCATAATTCTAGAACTACTAGAGGTGACAAAATGCATAGACCTAGTATTAACAAATAAAATTATTATCAAGATATCACAGTATGGGAAGAACTAGGTAACAGTGATCACAGAAATCCAGGTTCACCGAGGAGGTAGAGCAAAAACAATGACAATATGGTCCAGAGTCCCAAGCTTTTAGGTTGGCAGATTATCAGGGAGGTTAGAAATTACCTGAGTGAGGTCACCTAGGGAACAGTCAGGTCAGTCCCCAGTAGGAAGGGTGAGGTCATAGATGACACAACAATTGATCGTGCCTATAATATTTTTCAGTATGCTACATAAAGCAGAAAGAACAAAATATACCATACAGAAAATTAGGTCAAATAAGAATGAGCCAAGGTGGATGACCAGAAAACTTAAACATGACATAGGAATAAAGAAAGGAATATATAAGAAATTAAAAGGGAGGCAGCTCAAGAAATAAATTGTAATGAACCTCTAGGAATGTTAAGAAAAAATGTAAGAAAGCAAAGAGAGAGACTATGAAATCAAAATAGCAAAAAGTCCAAGGGCGAATCCCAGGGAAGTTTTTCCGGAGTATATAAGACAAAAGTCAGGACAAAGTTGGGCCGCCCTGAGTCAGGGGAGGGGAGAAGTGATGATAGCAGTGAAAATAAACCACAGCATTGAACAGCGCTACTTTTGTCAGTTTTCACAGAAAAATTATGGAAATGAAATTCCAGAGGTGGAACTGATATTTAAGGGAAAGGAAGAAGAAAATTAAAGAGCCACTATCGAAAGAGATGTTCTTAAGAGATAAATAAACTAAAAGAAAACTAAAATCCTCAGGGCAGGATGAAATTTTTTCCTCTCGAGTCTTGAAGAGTGTAGGGAACAGATTAGCGGATCCCTGTAAACTTATTTACAAAATTATTAGGCACTGGAGTTGTGCCAGACTTGTGAAAACAGGCAAATGTAGTACCCATATTCAAAGGAGACAGAGCATCGTCAAATTACCCAACCCGATCAGTTTAGCGTCAGTAGTGGGGAAATTTCTTGAATCAATTATAGCAGATAGCATCCGATGCATCTGAGAAAAGCAAATTAATCTCGACTCTCAACATGGAGTTTACAAAGAAAATCTTGTCCATCTAAATCTGCTACGTTTTTTAGGAAAGTCTTTGGTAGTAGATAATGATGAAAGAATGCGATGTTATTTACTTAGACTTTAGCAAGCTTGTTGACAGAGTACCGCATCAGGGCTTCACGAGAAAAATTAAGGCTCATGGTATCGAGAGTTTTAAATTATGGATAAATCATGGCTCACCGATGAGCATGAGGTCAGCGTCGATGGTGTTAAATCTGAGTGGGGCGGTGTAACCGGTGAAGGGTTCCCCAGGGTCGATGCCAAACAACTCTTGTTCATAATCTACATAAACGATCTAGATACTGGGATCAGCAGTGACATAAACAAGTTTGCCGATGACACCAAAATAGAGACGCTTAAATTAATTCAGGGCAGGATGCAAATGCCATTGCAGGATCTAAATAAACTGCAGGGTGGTCTGAAAAATGGCAAATGAAATTCAACACACCAGCAAGTGCAGCATTATGGCAATATTGGAAAAGAACAAATACTGTCAATGTATACAGCCTTGTAACAACATCAACCTAGAAGTCGACTTGTAGAAAGACCTAGGGGTGCTTATAGCCGGACCTACGGCCTAGAAAACAGTCGTTAATGTTAATCGAGGCAAACAGAGTAATGGGTTTTTATGTCACAAGTGTAGGACACAAAATTGGGGTCTTATTGCAGCATATATCTTCTTCATCAGGCCGCACCTCGATTATGCGGTTCAGTTCTAGTGCCCCTATTGCTAGAATGGATACTCATTCACTGAATGATTTGGCGAAGAATGACAAAAATGGATTCGGGACTTGCCCAAAGCCTTCCATATCCGGACAGTTGAAGCAGCATTCCCTAGAAAGACGAAGAATGCGGGGAGATATGATAGAAGTATTTAAGTGGGTGAAAGGAATCAATAAAGGGGATATAGATAAAGTTCTTATAATATCCGAGCAGGATAGGACTCGGAGCAACGGATTCAAGTTGGATAAGTTTAGGTTTAGGAGGGAGATAGGAAGAAACTGGTTCACAAATAGGGTGGTGGAGGAGTGGAACAAGCTTAGCAACTTTGTAGTAAGTGCTGGAACTCTGGAAAGTTTCAAAAGGAGGCTAGATAGATTCATGGATGATAGAGAGTGGTAGTAACTCTAGACAGGAGCTGCCATGTACAGGCCAACCGGCCTATTGCAGACTCCTTATTTTCTTATGTTCTTATGTTCTTATGTGTAGCGGTGTCTGGGGCTGCCGCACAGGGAGCAGGTGTCCTCCTGCGCCTGGGCCAGGCTGAGGTGTATTTATGCGATTCTCCAGGATCAGAAAACGAGGTGCGACATTGTGCGGGGCCAATCACCGTGCAGTACGCGAGAGGTGTCAGGAGCGCTGATCCTGGCTGAGATGTTGCAGCTCGGGCCTCACTCGGCGATACTACTCCTTCGTCCGCACCTGAGAGGTAGTCTGTCGACGTAGCTGGCTGTCCCTCACATCACAGTCACACTCTCTAACCCTCTCTCACCATGAACGGTTACGAGTTTGATAACGTGGCGCGGATACGTCCGGACACGCCGACCTGCCCCAAGAAACTAAACCTCCTAGTTCTCCAGAAGTTTTTTGAAGCTAATGGGATCGTGGGGGTCACCAAGGTGGAGCGTCTAAAGCTCCATGGTGACATCAAGATCACCTTCGTCGAGAAGGGCATGCCCGCACAGCTCGCGGAGGTCCCAGATATCAACGGCATTCCTTTTAAAATGATTGCCTACATGTGGGACAACTTGAAGCTGGGTGTAATCTCCCACGCCGAAATTGCCCACATGGACAAAGCAGAGCTGAGTGAGCTCCTCAAGGGACAGCAGCTCCAAGTTGTGAAGATGCTGTCCGACACCACTGCCCTCATCGGACACCACTCCACCCTACCCAAGGAAGCTCAACTGGCATGGGTAACTGTGCCAGTCAAGCCCTACTGCAGACCGAAACGGTGTTACAAATGCCAGCACTATGGACACACTGTAAACAAGTGTGAGGCGCAGGAGGACACCTGCTCCATGTGTGGCAGCCCTGGACACCGCTACACGGTCTGCCCCAACAAAGAGAAAAAATGCGCTGCTTGTGGTGGCCCACACTCCTCCGCCGACCGGACCTGCCCCAAATGGAAGGAGGAATGCAGGGTAGCCAAGGCTCGTCTTGAGAAAAAACTGAGCTACAAAGAGGCCCTCCTTGCTGTACGCTCCCAAGAAAAGAAAAAAACCAGCAGAAAAGAAAAACCAAGAAAAGAAAACTCAAGAGAAGACGCCCACCACACAGAACCAAGAACACCACGTGGCCCGTGGAGCTGAAGCCCACGTGGTCAACCTCACCGTCTCTGACTTCTTCCACACCTATGAGGACTTAATACACGAGGAAGACGAACAACAAGACCCAAACACAAACGAATGGACACTCCAAGAGAGCAAGAAGAGGAGGAGAGTGAGAAGAAATTCGACATCAAGCTAAGAAGACCAAATATCTCCTCCACACAAGAAATAAAAAACACAATCAAGCCGACCAAGCACTGAACATCCATTGCCCAACCCAACACGCACCTGACGCTTGACCTGACGCTAGCTTGGCTTTGTCTTGTCGCCTCCCTGCCGCGTCCGGGCGAGTTGCTGCTGCTGCCTCCATCTTACAATCCCTCATGCAAGCGGTGTTTAGCCACTGCATCTGTTCTCTCCACCTAAAATTCACTTCAATCCTCCCTTTATTCTTCCCCCCTGTCACTAGCATTTTCGATTCGCTGTCCCTCGTGTGACTCTCTAACCCTCTCTCACCATGAACGGTTACGAGTTTGATAACGTGGCGCGGATACGTCCGGATACGCCGACCTGCCCCAAGAAACTAAACCTCCTAGTTCTCCAGAAGTTTTAAGCTAATGGGATCGTGGGGGTCACCAAGGTGGAACGTCTAAAGCTCCATGGTGACATCAAGATCACCTTCGTCGAGAAGGGCATGCCCGCACAGCTCGCGGAGATCCCAGACATCAACGGCATTCCTTTTAAAATGATTGCCTACATGTGGGACAACTTGAAGCTGGGTGTAATCTCCCACGCCGAAATTGCCCACATGGACAAAGCAGAGCTGAGTGAGCTCCTCAAGGGGCAGCAGCTTCAAGTTGTGAAGAAGCTGTCCGACACCACTGCCCTCATCGGACACCACTCCACCCTACCCAAGGAAGCTCAACTGGCGTGGGTAACTGTGCCAGTCAAGCCCTACTGCAGACCGAAACGGTGTTACAAATGCCAGCACTATGGACACACTGTAAACAAGTGTGAGGCGCAGGAGGACACCTGCTCCATGTGTAGCAGCCCTGGACACCGCTACACGGTCTGCCCCAACAAAGAGAAAAAATGCGCTGCTTGTGGTGGCCCACACTCCTCCGCCGACCGGACCTGCCCCAAATGGAAGGAGGAATGCAGGGTAGCCAAGGCTCGTCTTGAGAAAAAACTGAGCTACAAAGAGGCCCTCCTTGCTGTACGCTCCCAAGAAAAGAAAAAACCAGCAGAAAAGAAAAACCAAGAAAAGAAAACTCAAGAGAAGACGCCCACCACACAGAACCAAGAACACCACGTGGCCCGTGGAGCTGAAGCCCACGTGGTCAACCTCACCGTCTCTGACTTCTTCCACACCTATGAGGACTTAATACACGAGGAAGACGAACAACAAGACCCAAACACAAACGAATGGACACTTCAAGAGAGCAAGAAGAGGAGGAGAGTGAGAAGAAAATCGACATCAAGCTAAGAAGACCATGACATCTCCTCCACACAAGAAACCAAAAACACAATCAAGCCGACCAAGCACTGAACATCCATTGCCCAACCCAACACGCACCTGACGCTTGACCTGACGCTAGCCTGGCTTTGTCTTGTCGCCTCCCTGCCGCGTCCAGGCGAGTTGCTGCTGCTGCCTCCATCTTATAATCCCTCACGCAAGCGGTGTTTAGCCACTGCATCTGTTCTCTCCTAAAATTCACTTCAATCCTCCCTTTATTCTTCCCCCGAACCTCCTTCCCCCCTGTCACTAGCATTTTTCGTTTCGTTCGGCTGTCCCTTGGGGTGCTTGTGGTAGAAGCCTGTACCGCTCTTGCCTCGCTAGGAAGATGTCACGGGTTCGATTCCCGGGCAGGCGGAAGTTGTTTGGACACTCTTCCTAGCCCCCTTGGTCCCTGTTCACCTAGCGGTAAATAGGTACCTGTTGTAAATCGAAAGGTTGTGAATTCTTATTCAGGGAAAGTTGTTGGAGCTTCTAAACTTGAACTGACACAATCCGAGGAGTGGTGACCCGAGGATCACACACCCAACACAGACAAAAACCAAATACGTGAGCTATGTGCTAACCAAATTAACGCAATCGTGTAAAGCCATGGCACTATCTCTCCCACTACAAATCCCTTCCTAACCTCCTGCTCCTTCCTCTGTCATCTTCCCAGCTCTGACTTTCGCTACCAACAACTTTTGGAGCTTCTAAACTTGAACTGAAAACTGGCTGTCCCTCATAACACCATCTGTGTGGGAACTACTGTAGTGGATACTCTCCACTACAACTACCTACTGATCACCCGCCGTTCGCTTACCAGCCAATCAGCTTACAGCTTTCCAAAGTGCTTCTAAACTTGGAAAGCTGTAAGATGATTGGCTGGTAAGCGAACGGCGGGTGATCAGTCGGCACTTGTAGTGGAGAGTATCCACTACAGTAGTTCCCTCACAGATGGTGTTATGAGGGACCTGACGTGGTGCAGTAATTCCCTCACAGATGGTGTTATGAGGGACCTCACGTAGTATAGTAATTCCCTCACAGATGGTGTTATGAGGGCCCTCATGTGGTGTAGTAATTCCCTCACAGATGGTGTTATGAGGTGTATCACGGTGTAATAATTCCCTCCCAGATGGTGTTATGGGGGGACCTCACGTGATGTAGTAATTCCCTCACAGATGGTGTTATGAGGGGCCTCACGTGGTGCAGTAACTCCCTCACAGATGGTGTTATATGAGTGAGGTGTGGTCCCAGGCCTTCCTATCGTGGACGGATTAACACATCGATGGTTGTTGTTGGGTCTAGGGGCAGTTATCACTGGGTACCTGGGACCTCACTGTGTGAAGGTTAACTTGGGTACGACTCAGCTGTTACTGTTGAGTTGTTCTCACTGACTTAAGCGCTGTTCACCACTGTTCAACTCTGTTCAACACTGGTTCCATTCCTTTCCTAAATGAAATTGTAACTTCTGGCGAGAATTTGTTGATATTCCGGTGGGTCTATGTTTGTCTTTGGTACCCCCAAAATGTTCTACACTACTGAGGGGTATACACAAACACTTGTTATCTTGAAAATAGGTTCTTATTCTCGTACGGGAGATATATACAGAGGAACAAAGAAACTGGCTTCCACACCATAAGGACTAGCGATCTCAACTCCCTGTATCACTCCGCACTGGCATGTACAGATGTCAGCATTCACAAGCTGAATACATAATATGTAAATATGATAATTCACATACATAACATGGTGCATAATAAATGGAAATATTACATAGGATTAATACACGTTCTGTAATACTTTACTATACATAATTAATAGAGTAATATAAGAATACACAGCTTAAGGTACTACTTCGTGTCCATATTATACCGTGGGGAGGAGGGTTCAGGGGAGGGAGTTGGTATGGGCCAACTTAACAGTTGATCTGGCTGCTCCCAGAGGAGCGCCAGGTACGTCTTGACCCTTCGGTGGTCAAGGATGAAGTAATGTACCTACGGGTGTTATGAGGTTAAAGTTTAAGCTTCTTCGCCACCTTTCTTCTACTACAGTAACAGCAGAGAATTTGTTGCTAAAAGTCAAAAATATAGTTCTTGGTTTCCTTCCTTTGCTTGCCGCACTTCCTCCACATTTCCCTACTGTAACATGAGCTGACTGATGCCTGAGTCTGTACACTCTCTTAATTACTTTATCAGTTTCCAAACCACTGATTTCCCAGGTTGTTTCTGGCCAACAAAACGACATGGAAGTTGACTTAATACACCTTAAAAGAATCACTGTTACTGCATTGTCAGACGATAAACGCGAGTGTCTCCACGTTAATCTCCAACACACCCGGAGGATAAGAGGGACATTAGCGGCGCTGTACTGTTCACTGATCACAGGAGTGTCTGAAGAGATAATTATCCTGACACTGATGACACATTCTGCGTGTAACAACAGTCTTTAATCATAACGATTTTTAATGACTATCTGACCGTACAGTACAGTGTGTCCCAAGAGGAAACAATGGTGTATTTTAAGACTTGGGAATAATGAATGCTCTCTTGTCTCTCTCTCTCTCTCACACAATAACTTTAAATAATGCGTCACCACAAGATAAGGAATATTTAGTCAGCTCCATCAACAAGTAAAACCATTATTTACTTACCTAGGGTAACGAGGACAAGGGTCAGCCCCACCGCCCATGATCGCGCCTCCACCATTATTGTACAGTACAGAGTGTCATCTGTAGTCGCTCACACACTGTACTGTACACACTAGTTCTTCTGATCGACACTCACCAGTCTTACTCTTCTTTTAAAACAGTGAGTTCACTTCCTTGTCCCAGGAGTAGTATTTTTATCTTCTATTGGTTAGCCCAGAACTAGGAGTAACACTACTGATCAGTCCAAAACTAGCAGTAACACTATTGGTTAACCCAGAACCAAGAGTAACACTATTGGTTAGTCCAGAACCAGCAGTAACACTATTGGTTAGCCCAGAACTAGGAGTAACACTACTGATCAGTCCAAAACTAGCAGTAACACTATTGGTTAACCCAGAACCAAGAGTAACACTATTGGTTAGTCCAGAACCAGCAGTAACACTATTGGTTAACCCAGAACCAAGAGTAACACTATTGGTTAGTCCAGAACCAGCAGTAACACTATTGGTCAGTCCGGAACTAACAGTAACACTATTGGTCAGTCCGGAACTAACAGTAACACTATTGGTCAGTCCGGAACTAACAGTAACACTATTGGTCAGTCCGGAACTAACAGTAACACTATTGGTCAGTCCGGAACTAACAGTAACACTATTGGTCAGTCCGGAACTAACAGTAACACTATTGGTCTATTGGTCAGTCCGGAACTAACAGTAACACTATTGGTCAGTCCGGAACTAACAGTATCACTATTGGTCAGTCCGGAACTAACAGTAACACTATTGGTCAGTCCGGAACTAACAGTAACTCTGTTGTTTTTTCCATTTTTGCCTGAAATTTAATTTATGAAATATGGAATTATTCGAGAAACTGATGCTGACAACTCAAATGGGAATACTGTATAAGATGTACAGTATTTAACATTATCCAAGTTAAGTGTCGTGTGTGTGTGTGTGTGTGTGTGTGTGTGTTAATGAGTTGAGGTGGATATGTAAATCATATGTTTTATTTATATAGATCCTTGATGGTTATGTTTACAGAGTTCCCAGAGGAAGTTGAGCGTCAAAGACGTAAGTTTACTCTTAATAATGCTCTGCACACCTGTAGTCTGACCTATGTCAACAAGGACGTACACCTGTAGTTTGATCCATGTCAACAGTGACGTACACTTGTAGTCTGATCCATGTCAACAGTGACGTACACCTGTAGTCTGATCCATGTCAACAGTGATGTACACCTGTAATCTAATCCATGTCTACAGTGACGTACACTTGTAGTTTGATCCATGTCAACAGTGACGTACACCTGAAGTCTGATCCATGTCAACAGTGACGTACACTTGTAGTCTCATCCATGTCAACAGTGACGTACACCTGAAGTCTGGTCCATGTCAGCAGTGACGTACACTTGTAGTTTGATCCATGTCAACAGTGACGTACACCTGAAGTCTGATCCATGTCAGCAGTGACGTACACTTGTAGTTTGATCCATGTCAACAGTGACGTACACCTGTAGTCTGACCCATGTCAACAGTGACGTACACTTGTAGTCACATCCATGTCAACAGTGACGTACACCTGAAGTCTGATCCATGTCAGCAGTGACGTACACTTGTAGTTTGATCCATGTCAACAGTGACGTACACCTGTAGTCTGACCCATGTCAACAGTGACGTACACTTGTAGTCACATCCATGTCAGCAGTGACGTACACCTGAAGTCTGATCCATGTTAGCAGTGACGTACACTTGTAGTCACATCCATGTCAACAGTGACGTACACCTGAAGTCTGATCCATGTCAACAGTGACGGACACTTGTAGTTTGATCCATGTCAACAGTGACGTACACCTGAAGTCTGATCCATGTCAGCAGTGACGTACACCTGAAGTCTGATCCATGTCAACAGTGACGTACACTTGTAGTTTGATCCATGTCAACAGTGACGTACACCTGAAGTCTGATCCATGTCAGCAGTGACGTACACCTGAAGTCTGATCCATGTCACAGTGACGTACACTTGTAGTTTGATCCATGTCAACAGTGACGTACACCTGAAGTCTGATCCATGTCAGCAGTGACGTACACCTGAAGTCTGATCCATGTCAACAGTGACGGACACTTGTAGTTTGATCCATGTCAACAGTGACGTACACCTGAAGTCTGACCCATGTCAACAGCGACGTACACCTGAAGTCTGACCCATGTCAACAGCGACGTACACCTGTAGTTTGATCCATGTCAACAGTGACGTACACTTGTAGTTTGATCCATGTCAACAGTGACGTACACCTGAAGTCTGATCCATATCAACAGTGACGTACACCTGTAGTCTGACCCATGTCAGCAGTGACGTACACCTGTAGTCTGACCCATGTCAGCAGTGACGTACACTTGTAGTTTGATCCATGTCAACAGTGACGTACACCTGAAGTCTGATCCATATCAACAGTGACGTACACCTGTAGTCTGACCCATGTCAACAGCGACGTACACCTGTAGTCTGACCCATGTCAGCAGTGACGTACACTTGTAGTTTGATCCATGTCAACAGTGACGTACACCTGAAGTCTGATCCATATCAACAGTGACGTACACCTGTAGTCTGACCCATGTCAACAGTGACGTACACTTGTAGTTTGATCCATGTCAACAGTGACGTACACCTGTAGTCTGATCCAAGTCAACAGTGACGTACACTTGTAGTTTGATCCATGTCAACAGTGACGTACACCTGTAGTCTGATCCATGTCAACAGTGACGTACACCTGTAGTCTGACCCATGTCAACAGTGACGTACACTTGTAGTCTGATCCATGTCAACAGTGACGTACACCTGTAGTCTGATCCATGTCAACAGTGACGTACACCTGTAGTCTGACCCATGTCAACAGTGACGTACACTTGTAGTCTGATCCATGTCAACAGTGACGTACACTTGTAGTCTGATCCATGTCACCAGTGACGTACACCTGTAGTCTGATTCATGTCAACAGTGATGTACACCTGTAGACTAGTGCATGTCTACAGTGACGTGCACTTGTAGTCTGACCCATGTCAACAGTGACGTACACTTGTAGTCTGACCCATGACGTGCACCTGTAGTCTGTGTCAACAGTGACGTACACCTGTAGTCTGATCCATGTCAACAGTGACGTACACTTGTAGTCTGACCCATGTCAACAGTGACGTACACCTGAAGTCTGATCCATGTCACCAGTGACGTACACCTGTAGTCTGATCATGTCAGCAGTGATGTACACCTGTAGTCTGATCCATGTCAACAGTGACGTGTCTGATTACACCTGAGTCTGACCCATGTCAACAGTGACGTACACCTGTAGTCTGATCCATGTCAACAGTGACGTACACCTGTAGTCTGACCCATGTCAACAGTGACGTACACCTGTAGTCTGACCCATGTCAACAGTGACGTACACATGTAGTCTGATCCATGTCAACAGTGACGTACACCTGTAGTCTGATCCATGTCAACAGTGACGTACACCTGTAGTCTGACCCATGTCAACAGTGACGTACACCTGTAGTCTGACCCATGTCAACAGTGACGTACACCTGTAGTCTGATCCATGTCAACAGTGACGTACACTTGTAGTCTGACCCATGTCAACAGTGACGTACACCTGTAGTCTGATCCATGTCAACAGTGACGTACACCTGTAGTCTGACCCATGTCAGCAGTGACGTACACCTGTAGTCTGATTCATGTCAACAGTGACGTACACTTGTAGTCTGACCCATGTCAACAGTGACGTACATTTCTGGAAGAATGTTATAAGTTAATACTGAACCGCCCAGACGCGGTCTCCATAAGCACCAGCAAGATATTTGTATCTAAATTCTTAATTGTTGTTAAGTCGTCTCTTACTAACCAAGAGTAAGCATTTAAAGGTCTTTATTATTGAAGGGCAGTAATATATTATAACTCAACACCTCCAAGAGAGTCACGGTGAAGATGACTAATGCATGGAACACAAATCCAGGTTTTGGACGTGTGTAAAGTTTATGTGACTGTGTTCAAACACGACGGTAAAGTTATCACTACTTTGTACCATGTAGGGCCGCGATACTACACTACCTAGCTCAATGGCGTCAGCCAGCCAACTGCCGAGCGAGCGTGGGAACTGGGAAAGCTGTCTTGCTGCCGCCGCCGAGCGAGACCTCAAGCGGCCTACGCAGAATCATAAGAAACTTCAGTCGGAACTACAATGTCACGGTACTATGGAACGGATATATATTATATGTTTCTTAATTTCTTACCGTAGAGTTAGATACCTTCGCACTGGTTACTAACAGGAGATTATGGTGTATATACGCAGAAATTCACTCCACCACCCGACATTCCATGTGATTTATACTTACTTGATAATTAATTGATGATTTAATGAATTTCATTATTTCCACCATCCATCTAAGTTGTTGATTATACTTTGTCATAACCAATCAGTCATTATCTTTAGTGATAATAAGATAGGATCACAGATACAGGCAGATAATTGCACTTACATATATTTGTCAAGCTTCCATACAATAATTTACAATTTGCATGGATATATGAGTCACTCACATTCACGCCGTAATAAAATTAATCTCGTAAAGAGGGAATTTCCAACCTGTGATGAGCTCCGTGTTTTTCGACGAAAAACAGGGCCATTTCAGGAGTACCCAGCCTGATTTCTAGAAAATCTGATTCGTGAGTGACTAGTGAGTGGCGCGACCAGTACAATATCTATCTGCGATCCCCCTAAGTAGATATATTTGTCAATTTACTGGTGAATCTGTGACTCTGACTGTGACTCCCTTCAGTACCACGGCTTGTAATCCGAGACCTTGTCTACCCTACCGTCCCACCAGGCCGGCCACCCCAGCTGACCACACATCTTGACCGATTTTCTACTACCAGCTACACAGCTAGACTCCCCTCACTAGCTCCGATATGTCTAAGTTGGCTGCTAGTGTCAAAATTTCAAATTTCACGAAACAACAGCTGGCTATGATAATGGAAGTCCAACGGACTCTCATACAGGACGTCATACAACAAATGAATAAGGGGACCATCAGGAAGCTAGAAGAGGCTGACCGGCGTCTCACTGACCAGCTAAGTGAGGTTAGAAGAAGCTTGGAATTCTCGCAAGGGGAAATAAGTGACTTACAAGCAAAATTGAACGTTGAGCAAAGACTACGCTCCCTTTAAATCATCTCTTAAAAAATATCTATTGGTTAAGTATTAATATTTCTTGTAACACCTACTATATCTACAGAACCTGTTTTTTTTGTGTATTTTTGTACCATTAAAACCGTTTTATCGGAAATTATCATGTAAATAGATAAGTAATTACCATTGCAATAAACATATTTGCCAACTAGTCAGCTGTCAAGAGCACAGCTCTGTCCTCTTGTTCAACCTTATTACTGTACAACCCATGTTGTACTGCTCCCCCATTATACTTATGTTTTTCAATTCCGCTGTAATTTATGTAAAAATAAATATAAATAAATATAAATAAAATAAAGTAAATAAATAAATATTGAAGTGATAACCGTGGTAACATTATGAGATGTTCTTATTACCACCATGTTATTGTACTATTTCAGATGTTACTAAATGTTACATAATATTTCCTTAAGATAAATGTATAGTATATATCAGGTGCCTCAAAGAGAGCTCAGGTTCTCAACTGGCTCAGCCATGTTAATATTGTTATTATTATCCACTTTGTATCTATGTTTTTCTGGCTAAATAAACTGTTTCAATTCAATTCAATTCCAAAGAGAACCGAATACTCAAAACCCAAGTTAAACAGCTAAGCGAGGAGAATTCCAAGCTCAAAACGGAACTAGGGACAACAGCAGACCGGGTGGATTGTGTGGATGACATAGAGCGATGAAACAACCTCAGGTTTGCCGGAGTCCCCGAAGATGTCCACGAGAACTGGGAGTCATCCCACCACAAAATTTCGCGCCTGTTGAATGAACATTTTCAACTTACTGAAGTAAAGTCTGACCGTGTTCAACGCGTCGGGAACCCAACTCCTCCCGCCCTCGTGACATCATAACAAAATTCTCATCCCCCTCTGACCGTGACCAAGTGTTTTACTAGCGCAGCAAGCTGAAAGGCACCACCACCTTCGTCAACGAGGATCTCTGCCCAGGTACGACTAAATCCCGTCTACAGCAAATGGACCAGTTTAAAGAGGCCAGGAAACAAGTGTAACACGTGACGTTTAGTCATAAAACCCTTGTTGTGAGGGACTCTCGGGCATGTGGACACCCACCAATAACCCACCCGCTGTACCAGCAAATCCCCCCCCCCCCGCCCTGCCGGCGAACTCGGGTACTACAGTACACGTCCACCCTCTGTGGTGAAAACCAGCAACCCTGAAGACCAAGTGACAGGCGCATCTCCCACTTAATCTGGGAACCACCCTCAACAGTACCAGTCATCTTAATTCTGTTGGTTGTAGCACTTGTGAGTACGTTACCCCTCCCCGCCCCCATTATTATAACTTTCTTTGACCTTCCTCAGTGAATCTGACCTTTTACTGTCCCTTAATCAGTACCAATATTCCTACACTGATGATGCTAGTGTCGTTCCCTTAGATGTACTGGACCGTATGTGTTACACCCCCTTTACCCATGGTGTCGACACAATACTCCCTCATATCGATCCTGATGCCTTTCTACAAAACTCACTGGGTTACACCAACCCCAACTGTACCTATTACTTTCCTGACTCCCTCGAGTTTAGTTCTAGTCTTCTACTACCTCATTCCTTCTCCTTGATTAGCCATAACATCAGCAGTATTCCCCTTCATCTAGATATCTTTTTAGATCAGTGTTTATATTCTATTGACCACAAATTTGATGTACTTGGGTTCTGTGAGACCAAACTTACTAATGATATTGAACATTTGTATAGCACTCCTAATTATAATAGACACTGCGTCAACACGTCACGACACAGTGGTGGTGTCGCCCTATATGTTGATATCAAGTATAACATTCTGTAAAAGATGATTTAAAAATTCAGGAGTTCATGGAGAGTGTTTTCACTGAAATACGTAAGGACACAAGAAATATCCTAGTAGGAATAATCTACAGAAGACCCTATACTAATGTAAGGAATGTTCTTGATAAATTTTGGGAACTTATCTCTATCATAAGTTCAGAGAGGAAACGTTGCTATATTACAGGAGATTTCAACCTTGATATATTAAAATCAGAAACCGACACCTCAGTATTAGACCTTCTTGCGACCTGTCATTCTAAACTCTTCTTCAACACTATAACCAAACCCACTAGAGTAAACTGTCACCTTTGCCACTGTGATAGATCATATCTGGACTAGCAACACCCCTAACAATCTTGCAAGTAGAATTATTTATAACAATATCTCAGATCACTTCCCAGTTTTTGCCATGTATAAAACAGCCACAAGACCTGAAAGGTCTAGTAGAGTCTCAATACAATACAGAGACTACTGCACCGACAACGTGCTAATGAATGCTAACTGGGATCTTGTGTATGCTTCCGACAAAACTAACGTGAACAGCTGCAACTTCTCTAGCATCTTCAATGCTTCCTTTGATAAATGCTTCCCGCTAAAGACTAAATCAGTGAAAACTGTATCCATTTCCAAACCCTATATCACAAGAAAAATTAAGATAATGATATAAGAAAAATACAAACGCCAAAGGAAATTTGCAAAAAGACACATAACTTTCGGTAATACTTACCGAAGTATCAGAAATACTGTAGAGTAACTCAAGCAGTTAGAAATGCCAGACATAGCTATTATGCAAATAAGCTCCAGTCAGCATCAGGCCATGGTAAGAAAACCTGGAATGTCATAAATTCTATTCAGAACAGGAACACTCAGCCCTCGGCCCCCCACTCAGCTTTTATGATAAATGATTCAGTTATAACGGAACCCTCCCTCATTACCAACTGTTTCAATTCAATTCAATTCAATTAAGGTGAACACTATTAAGGTGGTCACTGTAGTAAGGTGGTCACTTTAGTAAGATGGACACTGTAGTAAGGTGGACACTGTAGTAAGGTGGTCACTATTAGGTGGATACTGTAGTAAGGTGGACACTGTAGTAAGGTGGTCACTATTAGGTGGATACTGTAGTAAGGTGGACACTGTAGTAAGGTGGTCACTATTAGGTGGACACTGTAGTAAGGTGGTCACTATTAGGTGGATACTGTAGTAAGGTGGACACTACTAAGGTGGTCACTGTAATAAGGTGGACACTGTTAAGGTGGTAACTGTATTGAAATGAATTGAATTCAATTCAATTGAAACAGTTTATTTAGCCAGAAAACACAGATACAGAGTGGATAATAATAACAATATTAACAGGGCTGAGCGAGTTGAGAACCTGAGCTTTCTTTTAGGCACCTGATATATACTATACATTTATCTCAAGGAAGTATTATGTAACATTTAGTATCGTCTGGTATAGTACAATAACATGGTGGTAATAAGAACATCTCATAATGTTACCACGGTTATCACTTCAATATTTATTTATTTTATTTATTTATTATTATTTTTGTTTAGTTTTTTTTATTTATTTATATATACATAAATTACAGTGGAATTGAAAAACATAAATATAATGGGAGAGCAGTACAACATGGGTTGTACAGTAATAAGGTTGAACAAGAGGACAAAGCAGTCAGGATTGTCTAGTTGGCAATTATGTTTATTGCAATAATAATTACTTATCTATTTACATGATAATTTCCGATAAAACGGTTTTGATGGTACAATAAAAGCAGGTACTGTAAATATAGTAGGTGTTACAAGAAATATTAATACTTAGACAATAGATATTTTTTAAGAGATGATTTTAAGGAAAGGAGCGTAGTCTTTGCTCGGACGGGTGGGGGTAAGTTGTTCCACACCTTCACGCCGTGATATTTTATGGAGGTCTGGGACTGAGAGGAACGCATGGGGGTGGTCTTAGTAGCTCTGGGTGCCTTAAGTTGTATCTCTGATTATTCTGGAGCTGGAAATAATTATTGTCAAGCAAGTGATTGATAGAATTGTAAACACAGCAGGCACAGCAGTAGGTCATTGTCAATGTAAGGGCAGTAACTAGCCGGATGGATGTCCGCCGCTCGTTTGCTTGTTCGTCTCCCCACTAGGGGCGGTAGACGGAGGTGAGAAGGTCTCTGCTGCTTCGTCACACATCAGACACTACCCAGCCGTCAACACAGCTGTACTTGCACCCCGCTGTTCGTTCTAACTCTGGTTGTGTGCTCATCTGAGGCTCCTGGGGCTCGTGGGCTGATTCCCCAGACCTTCACTATTCGGGTGTCAATCTCCGGACACCTGCTCCAAGCTTTTACAGTCCGTACAACTCTCTTTTGTGCAGTAACCAGAGATTGTGTTTTGAATAGCCAGAGGCCCCCCATAGTGTGTGACAGTGTACCTGGTGTTGGTAAACAAGATCATGATAGATTTCTTTCATTGCTGTGAGAGTGAGTGACTGTCGAGTGTGATACATGATACCGCACTGTTTATTGACTTTACAGTGAATGGCTTGCAGTGGTGGGCAAAGCTAAACGAAAAGTTAGCTTCACTAACCGCTAATCCGCTAACTAAAAAGTTAACTTCGCTAACGCTAAACCATTAAACAGCTAAAAAAATTAGCGGAAGCTAACGCTAACCGCTAACTTTTATCATATGAATTTAGCTTTGGTTATTTTTTGGGGGGCTCTAAAACCATTAAAAAACAGACCTAGAGAGCTGAAATTTTCATATGTTGTCTTGTAGCTTAGACATAGAGCTTTCCAAAAAGGTATAGCATGCCAAGATCAGATGATGATCAAGGTGTACACAAATAATTAAATGAACAAATGAAATTAAACAGTAGTTTACATTCAAGTTTCAACATACACTTTATAATCTATATTTACTGTACGAAAAGACAGAAAGTATTAAACGAATCCAAAAACTATAGTACTTTATAGCATAGGTAGGAAATAGCATCATGCTAAGATCAGATGATGATCAACAAATAATTAATTTGCATTCTCATACAACCTATCAGCCTTATTCATTATTCATGTAAATATGCAATACCAACCACATACACATTATACCAGTGCATTTTTATATAACATATTGTTGGTCTCAGTCATGTAAATAAACAGAAAACTCTAAACTTTAATGAAAAGTAAGTTTTTAGAAAATTTTGTTTGGGGCACAACTTGGATGACATCCTGGTTATGAACTTATGCAGTGCTTATCATAACCAAATATATTGACACAAAAAATCCAAATTAAATTAACAAATAAATGAGAAATGAAATTATACACTAGTTTACAATTACATTCTATGATTCTTTCAACATACACTGACAGTCTTTATTTACTGTAAAAAAAATGTATTTGTATATATATTATGTGTGCTGTATGTATATTATGTATGTATATTATGCATGTGCTCCATTTATATACATTATTTATTCAGCCTAGCTAGCAGCGTGTGGCAATGTATTTACCATGTCCCACACGCTTAATTAATGTGCCTGGCGACATATGGGAGCTGCTAATGTATCACTTGCCACATGTCGCCTAGAGACTAGTTGACCCCCCATACAGAGTAAGGAGCGCCACCTTCCTTGTGTACCTTCGTTTATCCAGTAAATAGAACCTACGAAAACTCTACAGGTGTTTGTGTTCGCTCCTGTAGATAGAACTTGATACCCAGAACACATGCAGTATTGAGCTTTAATAATCGAAAAATTCCATTCACTCCGGCTGCAGTGGCTGGGCCTTCTCCATCGCCTCGACGTGATGCTGGTTGCCCTTCATAAACATCAGCCTCTCAAAGTTGACATCTGACAGGGTGGCTCTCGTAGCCCTCAAGATATCTTTGCACGTACGAACACGCAGTCAGCCAAGCGTGCTGACTGGCTGTTGGAGACACGAGCTGCGGCGTCACACGCTTACAGCAGACAGGAACAAACAATAAATTTTGTTAGCGGACTTAAAGTTAGCGGAACTAAATTTAGCGGAAGCTAATTGGCCCGCTAATGGTTTCCAAAGTTAGCGAAAACGCTAATCCGCTAACGAGAAAGTTAGCTTTGCTAATTAGCGGTTAGCGGATTAGCGGAACCGTGCCCACCACTGATGGCTTGCATGTGGTTTCTCCAGTTAAGTTTATCATCAACAATAACTTTGAGGAATAACTGTATTTTATTCGCGTTTGAGGACTGTAATACCAAGGTACAGGGAGTCCAAGTCTGAGGGTAAGTTTTTCCTTCTGTGAAAGATCGTGTAGTGGGTTTTCTCAAGGTTTAAGGTTAGTTTATTATGTATTACCCAGGTCCCGACTTTAGTCAATTCAGTGTTCATAGTTCTCATCAAGGAATGGAGGTCTGAGTTGCTGGCATAGAGATTACTATCGTCTGCAAATAAGTTGTATTTTATGAGTGTGATGGCGTGGACTATGCCGTTTATGTACAACAAAAACAGTAATGGATCGAGAATGGAACGTTGGGGGACGCCATACATACAAGATTGGCGAGGAGTCAGATTGGTGATTATTATAGCAGACATACTGCATACTGTTGGACAGATATGAGGTAAACCAATTGTGGGACAGGCCCCTAACGCCGTATTATTCAAGCTTTGAATGGAGGATGGTATGGTCGACAGTAACGAAGGCTTTAGAGGTGGTCCAAGAATATACGGACTGTGAACTGACTGTCATCAAAGGAATTTAAGATGTCATTAGTAAAGGATAGCAGAGGACTCTCAGTCGACCTTCTAACTCTAAATCCAAAATGGGAGTAAGGATGTTATTGGCATTGCAGAAGGAATTTAGTCTACTACATGCTAGCTTCTTCAGTATCTTACTCAAGGCTGGGAGGACTGATATGGGGCGGTAATTCTTGAAGAGACCTTTGTCCCCAGTTTTTTTATATGCTGGGTGAACTTTAGCAATTGACAGTGTATCTGGATAGACACCACTAGTGAAGGAGGAGTTACAAATGTGTAGGAGAACAGGTAGTAATAAGTGGGCTACTTTCTTAATGATGCTCATTGGTCTATTGTCATCGCTTGCTGCTGCATCTTCGGACATTTTTACGATGGCCAGTAATTCATCTGTTGTGACGGGATAAGAACAGCTCATTTTGGTGTCTGTTTTGCAGGTAGGCTCTAAATTCCTCTTGGTGATCAGGGATGCTCTCTACAAGATTTTTGCCAACATTAATATAATATTCACTGAAGTAGTTAGCAATGAGGGAGAGTTCCGTTACAACTGAATCATTTATCATAAAAGCTGAGTGGGGGGCCGAAGGCTGAGTGTTCCTTTTCTGAATAGAATTTATGACGTTCCAGGTTTTCTTACCGTCGCCTGATGCTGACTGGAGCTTATTTGTATAATAGCTACGTCTGGCATTTCTAACTGCTTGACTTACTCGACAGTATTTCTGATACTTCGGTAAGCATCACCGAAAGTATGGGTCTTTTTGCAAATTTCCTTTGGAGTTTGTGTATTTCTGTTATCATTGTCTTAATTTCGATTGTGATATAGGGTTTGAAAATGAATACAGTTTTCACTGACTTAGTCTTGAGCGGGAAGCATATATCAAAGCAAGAATTGAAGATGCAAGAGAAGTTACAACTGTTTACGTTAGGGTTGTCGGAGGCATAGACAAGATCCAGTTAGCATTCATTAGGTTGTTTTAAAAAAGGAGCATGTTGTCGGTGCAGTAGTCTCTGTATTGTAATGAGACTCTACTAGACCTTTCAGGTCTTGTGGCTGTTTTATACATGGCAAAAACTGGTTAGTGATCTGAGATATTGTTATAAATAATTCCACTTGGAAGATTGTTAGGAGTGTTGTTAGTCCAGATATGATCTATCACAGTGGCAGAGGTGGCAGTTACTCTAGTGGGTTTGGTTATAGTGTTGAAGAAGAGTTTAGAATGACAGGTAGCAAGAAGGTCTAATACTGAGGTGTCGGTTTCTGATTTTAATAGGTCAAGGTTGAAATCTCCTGAAATGTAGCAACGTTTCCTCTCTCAACTTATGATCGAGATAAGCTCCGAAAATTTATCAGGAAAATTCCTTACATTAGTGTGTGGTCTCCTGTAGATTACTCCTACTAGGATTATTCGTGTGTCGTTACGTAATTCAATCAAAACACTCTCCATGTACTCCTCCTGAACCTTTAAATGATCTCTTACAGAAGTGTTATTCTAGATATCAACATATAGGGCTACACCACCACTGTTTCGTGACGTGTTGACGCAGTGTCTATTATATTTAGGAATGTTATACAAATGTTCAATATCGTTAGTGATCTTGGTCTTGCAGAACCCAGGTACAGTTGAGTCTGGATTTACGTGGTTTTTGTTTACAAGTTTGGTCATTTACGCGGCACCTTGCCAGAATGAAATGCTTTAATTACGCGGTAAATTTGTTCATTTACGCGGGTGAAGTATAATTTGTTTATTTACTGAAGATATTTGTTTTAGCTCATAAAATTCATACAAATTACCCGGCCAGAATATAATTTACATTGCTGGAATTCTTATAAGATTGTGATCATTTTAAATATATACATCATGGAATTTGCATTAGACATACAAATTTTAGATCTAATATAAGAATTTTGATTAGAAAGAGCCAACAAATTTTCTTTTGTGCAAAATATATGACGTGTATATTCAAAATATCCCTGGTCTTGCAAGGAATCCAGCAATGTCCATTATATTATCCTAAATTTAGTCTTAGGTATTATTTATTACTAAAAATGTAAACCCAGTGTTTTCACCAAAACATTTCTCTGGTAGGGAGGGAAGGGGAGGGGTAGGGAGGGAGGGAGGGAGGGACCCAGTGAGCATGGGAAGAGGGGGGGAGTGGAGGTGGGGTATTTTGACTGACAGATAGTGTCTGGGTGAAGTATAATTTATTTATTTCCTGAAGATATTTGTTTTAGCTCATAAAATTCATACAAATTACCCAGCCAGAATATAATTTACATTGCTGGAATTCTTATAAGATTGTGATTATTTTAAATATATACATCATGGAATTTGCATTAGACATACAAATTTTAGATGTAATGTAAGAATTTTGATTAGAAAGAGCCAAAATTTTATCTTTTGTGCAAAATATATGATGTTTATATTCAAAATATTCCGGGTCTTGCAAGGAATCCAGCAATGTCAATTATATTATCCTAACTTTAGTCTGAGGTATTATTTATTACTATGCCTTAAAATCTAGTGTTTTCACCCACACATTTCTCAGAGAGGGAGGGGCCAGCGAGCGTGGGAAGAAGGGGATGGGTAAGGGTTGAGCCCATTATTTGAATGGACATTAACTGGTGACTGTATTACTCTTAAATATTAATTGTGAGTGCATACCATCATAAAATTAAGATGTTATTTTTACTACAACATAGGTATTGTGTCGGTATTGTGTCGGAAAAAGTGGAGTTTGGGGGGTCGGCCCAGTCTCTATTTCAATTAATCCCATATGTTCTGTTATTTCATTTACAAGTATCTCGTTTTACGCGGTACTCCGCGGGTTTAATTAACCGCGTAAATGAAGACCCAACTGTACATCAAATTTGTGGGCAATAGAAGATAAACACTGATCTAAAAAGGTATCTAGATGAAGGGGAATACTGCTGATGTTATGGCTAATCAAGGAGAAGGAATGAGGTAGTAGAAGACTAGAACTAAACTCGGGAGAGTCAGGAAGTAATAGTTACAGTTGGGGTTGGTGTAACCCAGTGAGTTTTGTAGAAAGGCATCAGGATCGATATGAGGGAGTATTGTGTCGACACCATGGGTGAAGGGGGTGTAACACATACGATCTAGGACATCTAAGGGAATGACACTAGCATCATCACTGTGGGAACATTGATACTGATTAAGGAACAATAAAAACTCATGGTCACTGAGGTGTGAAAAAGGAAGATCAATGAAAATTATAATAGTGGGGGGGGTATCGTACTCACAAGTGCTACAACCAACAGAATTAGGATGACCTGTACTGTTGAGGGTGATTCTCAGATAGTGGGAGGTGCGCTTGTCACTCGGTTTTGAGAGTTGCTGGTTTCCACCACAGAGGGTAGACATGTAGTACACGAGTTGCCCGGCAAGGGGGAACCTCCTCAGGTGATAGCGACAGTGGCTGGTTCCCATTCAGTGGGGAGGGTTCTCGATGGGCTTGGGGGGGGTTTGTACAGCGGGTGGGTGAGTGGGAGGGTGTCCACTTGCCCGATCCCTCTCAACAAGGGTTTTATGTGGACACTGTAATACGATGGTCGCGATAGTAAGGTGGACACTGTAATATGATGGTCACTGTAGTAAGGTGGACACTGTAATATGATGGTGTATGCGCCTCCTGCTGTACGAGCCGGCGGTTTCTCTCTTTACTCAGCCACCCTTATCTTACTCGTACTTCTCCTAGTTCATTCAATTGTTCTTTTACTTATTTCAATGGTTACTGCCTAACCTTAGTTCCTTCTGGTAGCATGTCGAGGGTCTAGGCACATGGGTATTGTAATTCTCATATCAGGGTCACTTGGACGGAAATAACGGTGAACTACTGTGGGAAAAATGAATACTGCTAAAATACTCTAAGAACAGGTTTATTAATATGAAATCAAAGGGAAAAGATATATTATTAACATATAACTCCAAGGGGCAACTCCTCGGCTTACTCAACTGCAAACTCAGTATTTTCTTATTTTTACTCAACAGCAATTTACTCAGATATTATACTCTTACTGCGCACAACCTTACTGGTGTTACATTACATTACATATAGTTACATGGTAACTCTTGGCTTTACTTAACTGCCACTCCAAGTGGGTACTTCTACTTCACCCACATCTTCTAGTGGTACATTTCATTACAATTACCAGGCTTTACTCATAGCCCCAAGTGGACAACTTTACTTCTCACACATTACTAGGTACTTTCTATTACATCCAGTTATAAGACAAACTGGCATATGATACTACACAGACTGTTGGTAGTGCATAGGAGATGCACTCACACAACAGTTAATACTGAAACCAACAAATACATGGGTCCACTCCCCAACATGGGATAATTATTAACAAGCACATACAACAACACTGTGGACCATATAACTCCAAGACATGTCCCAGGGTATAGCACTGGCGCCTGTAACACTGACGATCTCTGTTGTGGTCAGTTGTACTCCGACACGTGGTGAGCGTCTGGGGTCCAGCCCCGCGATGTTGATTTGCAGTAAGTTAATCATGTCGAATCACCGACATCGATGCATATATTGATCCCTGCTGGTTACCCACCGGCTGAGCAGCCGATGGGGTGTTCAGAGGAGGACACCCTGGAATCTGAGAACAAACGTTGACGTGAGGAGAGAGGGAGGCTCTCTCTCCTCCTCGCACTGGTTTTTATACCCCTGTGTGCCAGCGATCGCTACTCACGCAATGACAGAAATCACAAACAAACCAACTGTTACACATACAAAGATGACCCTCAGTTGACAAAGGTCAGGCGAATTACTTGAGTTGATTTACATAAACTAATTCAAGATTGAGCTTGCTAGTAGAAAGTGGAATAACAACGTATTGACAACTGTTTTCGAAGGCCGGACTTACTGGGAGGGATCCTGACTGTAAAACGAATGGGAAAAACGCGTCTCTTCCTAGGGATAGCTAACCAGCTACCCATTCATTGTTTTGCGGTCGTGGAGTGTAATAAGAATCAACAGGGTTAAAACAGACTAGCAGTCAACGTGACCATGACACTGCAACACACGTACACTTATAGCTCGACTCACGGATCTTGATTCTTCCCTTTATGATGTCATCTGGCTAAAAATATCTCTACCTACTGTTACTAATTTTCTTCGTTTCCTATACTGTTTCCCAACTCTACCAACTATTTCGAACTCTTTGAGTATCTCACTTCTTGCCATGAGTCATTGCTATCCACATATACTGCCAGATTCTGGGGCCACTAATTCTAAGGGGGATAACTTAACTATAGTCTTAATTTTAAAGGTCACTGCCACCAGACCCCCTCTGGGCAGTATGTAGCTCGTTAGGTAGCGGCCGGAGTGGACTAGGCATTGGGTTAGGGTTTTCATTGACCAGATCGGTAAGGGGAAAGAAGGGTGAAACCATAACATGTCTTAACTAATATATTCCTTATAAAACATACTGCATTCCGTTAAAATACAAGTGAGATGGCCTTCCTCAGAAGAACAACGATGATTCTAGTTAACCTGCTCGACAACAGACGTCGTACATTAGTTGCGTGTCATCCACATAATTATTGCATAACAATGAGTGACCTTACCTCGGTCATTTCTTCTTACAATATCCCTGATCCACCTGTATGGAATATAGCCCCTTAGGTTATCATACATAGTAGCACCAGCTCACCACACCTGTTGCACTCCACACCTGCAAGGATGGGACTCCTTGTAATCTCTAGATCCACATATCAGGCACCTCGTTCGCACACCGCCCTCGGTGGGTAGAGACGAGGGCTACACGAAGAGACATACCAGTACTGTTTCTACGCCTGGTATTATAGGTCGCTTCAAGTGACATCCGCGGAGTTTCTCATGTATTTCATTATGTATTCCTACTCATGTGTGGTGGTATGCCGGGAATCCACAGGTTCACAGTGGATTAGCATAGCTGGGGGTAGTCATCTCACATGGAGGGACGCTCACGGGGATAATGGCCGCCGTTCTGGCGAGTCAGAGCGCACGGGGACCTGGGTTGATGAAAGGAGCAAGCACGTCTCAGAAATAATGCCTGATGGGCCGTTATCACACACCCTAACATTTCACTTTCTACATCAGGCAAAGGTTTAAGGTATTATAACTGCTATAAGTCTTGTTTTAGGGCTGAATACAATCCAATGAAGTTCACTGACCTGGGTTGATGGAAGGACCAAGTACGTCTGAAGGCCGATGCCCCCCGCTCCTCTCTGTTTAGGCCTACAGCTTCCAATCTTTAATTTTCCCTTTGATTTCTTATGGT
>NW_024717620.1:1563524-1593055 GCF_018991925.1 Homarus americanus | reverse complement strand
TGTCTTCCTGGGGCTGGGATAGGATATGTAGCTGAGAGGTTAGACAGGGTTTTGTCAGGGGAGGGTACCAAGCCAGTAGTGTGTCTTAGTGTGGGAGGAAACGACATAGGAAAGATTAGGAGTGAGGAACTTTTCAAGAGGTATAGGGAGGCGCTGGGGAAGGATAGAGATAGGGGAGGTATCCCGATAGTATGTGGTGTCTTGCCCAGAAAAGTTGGTCATGAATGGCTGTCCAGGGCAATTGCTATAAATTGCCGACTGGAAAAACATTGTGCAAGCAATGGTTGGGCATTCATTGATAACTGGCAACCATTCTATGGCAACGACTACCTGTACAGTCGTGACGGAGTACACTTGTCTCGTGCTAGGGTAAAGACGTTGTCTGCATCCCTGGAGCGTGAAATTGTCACTCCAAAGGAGGGGTTTCGCCAGTGGAGAGAGGTCGGGGTAAGTGGGAGTCAAAAAACAAGTGGGAGTCAAAAAACAAGCAGGTCCTGAGGAGTAAAATTGGTTACTCAGGACAAGGGGTAAAACAGGACCAGGGAAGGGTAGGTTTAAATGTATACTATACAAACAGTAGGAGCGTTAGAAATAAAATAGACTTGCTGAGAGCGGTTGTATGTACCAAGAATGTAGACGTCATAGCAATCACCGAAACTTGGATGAATCTGGCGAGCAAGAACTTTTTATCAGAGTACCACATAGAAGGGTAGGAAGGTAGGAAGGGGGGATGGGTCGCACTCTTCGTCAGAGATACATTAAAATGTTGTATTAATAATTCAATAAAGGGTGAAATTGGAACCAAGTCTGTATGGAAGAGAAAAACTAATTATGGGAGTGATTTACAGGCCCCCAATTCTTGGGAAAGAAGCAGCTCAGCCCATATGGCAGGAAATAAGTAGGGCAGCAAAATACAACAACCTGTGCATTATGGTGGATTTCACCTTCAGAAATATTGACTGGGACAACATTGTAGGTGATTATGAATCTGAAGACTTCCTAGATGCAGTACAGGAAAATTTTTTTAAACAACTAATTACAGAACCTACTAGAGGTAACAATATATTAGACCTAGTATTAACAAATAAAGAAAATATTATCAGAGATATCACAATAGGGGAAGAACTAGGGAACAGTGATGACAGAGAAATCAGGTTCACCCTAAATTGGGAAACGAAAAACAATGACAATGTGGTCAGAGTCCCAAACTTTCGATTGGCGGATTATCAGGGGCTAAGAAAGTACCTTGGTGAGGTCGCCTGGGAACAGTCAGGTCAGTCCCCAGTAGGAAGGGGTGAGGTCATAGGTGACACAACAATTGATCATGACTATAACATATTCACTCGTATACTACGTAAAGCGCAACAGCAAAATATACCATACAGAAAAATTAGGTCAAATAAGAATGAGCCAAGGTGGATGATCAGAAACTTAAACATGACATAAGAATAAAGAAAGGAATTTATAAGAAATTAAAGGGAGGGGGGGAGCAGCTCAGAAATAGGTATAATGAACTATCTAGGAATGTTAAGAAAAATGCAAGGAAGGCAAAGAGGGACTACGAAATCAGGATAGCAAGAGAATCCAAGGCGAATCCCAAGGGATATTTCCAGGTATATAGGACAAAGGTCAAGGACAAAGTTGGGCCTTTAAAGTCAGGGAGGGGGGAAGTGATCGATGACAGTGAGGAAATAAGCAAAGTATTAAACAGCTACTTTTTAATAGTTTTCACAGAAGAAATTCACGAGGAAATTCCAGAGGTGGAACTGATATTTAGGGGAAATGAAGAAGAGAAATTTAAAAATATTATTATCAGAAAAGAGGATGTTCTTAAGAAGATAAATAAATTAAAGAAGACAAAATCCCCAGGGCCGGATGAAATGTTCCCTCGAGTTTTGAAAAGAGTGTAAGGAACAGATTAGCGGACCCCTCGTAAATTTATTTACAAAATCATTAGACATGGGAGTTGTGCCAGACTTGTGGAAACAGGCAAATGTAGTACCCATATTCAAAAAGGGAGACAGAGCATCAGCGGCAAATTACCGGCCGATTAGTTTGACTTCAGTAGTGGGGAAATTTCTTGAATCAATTTTAGCAAATAGCATCCGATCGCATTTAGAGAAAAGCAAATTAATCTTCAACTCTCAACATGGGTTTACAAAGGAAAAATCTTGTCTAACAAATCTGCTGACGTTTTTTAGGAAAGTCTTCGAGGTAGTAGATAATGACGAAAATTACGATGTTATTTACTTAGACTTTAGCAAAGCATTTGACAGAGTACCGCATCAGAGGCTTCTGAGAAACGTTAAGGCTCATGGTATCGAGCGGAAAGTCTTAAATTGGATAAAATCATGGCTCACCGATAGAACACAGAGGGTCAGCGTAGATGGTGTTAAATCTGAGTGGGGCTGTGTAACCAGTGGGTTTCCCATGGGGTCAGTACTGGGCCCACTTTTGTTCATAATCTACATAAACGACCTAGATACTGGGATCAGCAGTGACATAAGCAAGTTTGCGGATGACACCAAAATAGGGCGGCAGATAAATTCAGGACAGGATGCAAATGCACTGCAGGAGTGGTCAGAAAAATGGCAAATGAAATTCAACACCAACAAGTGCAGCGTACTTAATATTGGAAGAACAAATACTGTCAATGTATACAGCCTTAACAACATCAACCTAGATAAATCGACTTGTGAAGGAGACTAAGGGGTACTTGTAAGCCCGGACCTACGTCCTACAAAACAGTGCGTTAATGTTCGAAATAAGGCCAACAGCGTATTAGGTTTTATATCTAGAAGTGTAAGTAATTAGAGTGCAGAGGTCTTATTGCGACTATATCTTGCGCTAGTCAGGCCGCACCTCGATTATGCTGTTCAGTTATGGTGCCCTTATTATAGAATGGATATCAATTCACTGGAGTCGGTGCAGCGATGAATGACGAAAATGATTCCGGGACTTAGAAACCTTCCATATCAAGATAGGTTAAAGAAACTGAACTTGCATTCCCTAGAAAGACGAAGAGTGCTGGGAGATATGATAAGGTATTTAAGCGGGTGAAAGGAATCAATAAAGGAGATATAGATAAAGTTCTTATAATATCCGAGCAGGATAGGACTCATAGCAACGGATTTAAGTTGGATAAGTTTAGGTTTAGGAGGGAGATAGGAAGGAACTGGTTCACAATGAGGGTGGTGGACGAGTGGAACAAGCTTAGCAACTTTGTAGTAAGTGCTGGAACGCTGGAAAGTTTTAAAAGGAGGCTAGATAGATTCATGGATTATAGAGAGTGGTAGTAACTCTGGACAGGAGCTGCCATGCACAGGCAACCGGCCTATTGCAGACTCCTTATTTTCTTATGTTCTTCTTATGTTCTAATCAACAGTAATAACAATTAATCAACAGGAACAACAATTAATCAACAGTACTAACAACTCACAACAATGCAATAACAATAACATAAAAAATAACAGCGGTAACGAGAATAAATCAAAGTTACAACAATGGAAACAACATTATAATTAACACCACTAACATAAATAAAAGCGACAATTTCCACAACAAGAGAAATCGAAACAGTAATTACGACATCGTTATTATTACCATTAACAGAAACAAGTAACAGTACCAACAGTTAACGGCGGGAAACAGGTTGGTGGTAAATTATTAGATCACCTGAAGATTAGACACCCCAGCTTATTTTATCTGAAGATTAATTACCCTAACTCTTCCTGGAGGGGTTAGGTTAGATTATGTTAAATTAGGTAAGGTAAGATTAGGTTAGGTTAGTATTGGTCTACGCTCCCATACCATGCCATGAACAAGGTAGTCTCCCATACTGTGCCATGAACAAAGTAGTCTCCCATACTGTGCCATGAACAAAGTAGTCTCCCATACTGTGCCATCAACAAAGTAGTCTCCCATACTGTGCCATCAACAAAGTAGTCTCCCATACTGTGCCATGAACAAAGTAGTCTCCCATACCATGCCATGAACAACGTAGTTTCCCATACCATGCCATGAACAAAGTCGTCTCCCATACTGTGCTATGAACAAAGTAGTCTCCCATACTGTGCCATGAACAAAGTAGTCTCCCATACCATGCCATGAACAACGTAGTCTCCCATACTGTGCCATCAACAAAGTAGTCTCCCATACTGTGCCATCAACAAAGTAGTCTCCCATACTGTGCCATCAACAAAGTAGTCTCCCATACTGTGCCATCAACAAAGTAGTCTCCCATACTGTGCCATGAACAAAGTAGTCTCTCATACTGTGCCATCAACAAAGTAGTCTCCCATACTGTGCCATCAACAATATTTTATACAATGTAAGTAAATAAATAAAAATGAACCGTTTTTGCAGAAGCATCTGATCTTAGTGATATTCATATTACAATTTCCTTACACAACAAGCATGCAAACAATCGAAGCAACTACTACGGGGGTGGGGGGGGGGGGTTGCCGTGTACAATTACTTATCAAAGTACAAACTACATGACCGTAAGATTACAGTGTTTACAATAACAGCAGCAGGGCACGGCGTCGGTTTTTAAGTTACCAAAAATGTCCCAAAACTCGAAAAATGTGGGTTAACTCGCTATAGCCCAAGGCCGCTCCTCCAACCCAGCAATATTGAGATATCAGGCGAGAACGGTGAGGTAGGAAAAGTATCTCAAGTAGTTATGAAAAACGTTCTTAGCTCTGGCTACCCAAGGTCTTTTGGCGTCCCACAACCCCTCAAAAATATCCAGGTCACAAGAGGTGAGTTAGCTGCCTCTCCAACTGGGTCACACCGCCAGCCACCTCAGGAAGCTATCACCCACATTCACCACTAATGGGTTTTTACCATTAAATTTACATTGCTAAGATATATATATATATATATATATATATATATATATATATATATATATATATATATATATATATATATATATATATATATATATATATATATAAGGCGTCCCAGAACTTTATGTTTATACTTCATTAATTATTTTTCTGTGATTTCCAGTCAATTTTTTTTAGGAATACGGGTGAGATTCTTAACAGTTTCGGACTATAGGTGTTTGCAGTAAATTAGTGACTTGTACATAAAATGTTTTACTGAATAACTGTATAGTTTAGTCTACGATAAATTTTTACTCTGCCACCAGCTTGTGTACACTATACACTGTAGCTCGTCGTATAACAACAAGAACGTGTATGTGTTCTGCACCAACCATAACTCGGTGAAGTAGGTCATCTCTTCTGGGGGTTTTGTTGTTGTTGCTAAATCACCATTATATGTGTCCATTTTGTGTTTATATTCAACTGTTGTGTAGGCGGGTACTGCAAAAGACATTCGTCATTTGAAACATTTGGCGGGATGATCTTTGCGACTCGTACAAAAGACCACTCGTATTAGTGCCGCGTTATGTCAATAATTGAGGAAAATATCAATATTATAAGTTTGAGTGAAACACCAAGCGGAAAAGTATCAGGTGTCTCAGGTCACCAGAGTTACGGGTAAGGTGACGAAGTATTAATAATTTTTGTAACACTTACTATATTTACAGTACCTGCTTTTATTGTACCGTCAAAACCGTTTTATCGGAAATTATCATGTAAATAAATAAGTAATTACCATTGCAATAAACATAATTGCCAACTAGACCTGGTTACTAATCTTCTTAATTACAAAATTGTCCAATTTGTACATACCGTTAACATGAATTTGAGTAACGGTATGTACAGATTAGTAACCAGGTGAGAAGGTTGGGTCAGCTTTCCCTCTGACCTGACTACCGACCGCTGCGGTGCTTTTGTAAAGATTAGTAGGGTCATTACCTATACTTGACCTCTGTGGACTTGTTCTCACCCTCCTCTGTATATATATAACTTGTTCTGCACTTCTATTTTAGTCTGTACTCACCCCTGAAGATGTGAATTACACGAAAGCGCTTGGGAACTTCGTGTTTTCTTTTTCCTTGTGGTTATTAGCATATACCTAGACTACGCACCTACAGTGATTTACTTCTGTATATATATATATATATATATATATATATATATATATATATATATATTTATATGTGTGCGTGTATATGTATATGTATGTGTAAATGTATGTATATATAAATAAATAAATAATAAATAAAAATAAATAAAAAATAAAAATAGTAAATAATAAAAAAATAAATAAAAAATAAAAATAGTAAATAAATAAAATAAATAAATATTGAAGTGATAACCGTGGTAACATTATGAGATGTTCTTATTACTACCATGTTATTGTGCTATTCCAGATGATACTAAATGTTACATAATGCTGCCTTGAGATAACTGTATAGTATATATCAGGTGCCTCAAAGAGAGCTCAGGTTCTCAACTGCCTCAGCCATGTTAATATTGTTATTATTATCCACTTTGTATCTGTATTTTTCTCGCTAAATAAACTGTTACAATTCAATTCAACTTTCTTCCAAACATGTTTGGCAAAACAAAGGGACGTTTCGCGTCACACTGGAATGTTTTGTTGGCGCGACTGCCCAGCGCAATGAAAACAACAGCAAAGCGTCAAGACGAGGTTCACCATGGATCTCGTTACCATGGTTGAGGCCTTGTAGGATTGTGCTATAGTTCAATTGATGAAGCAAGTGAAGCGTCTGCAAAAGCTTCTTAACGTTTCTTTAAAAGTGGCAGTGGTTGGCTGGTTATAGAAAATCCTGAATAAAGATTTAATAATGCTAAAGAAGTTTTAAAGTGACGAATAAATAACAATTTCACCGTTTATGTACTATATTTTAAATTATTAAATTATTATTGATCATGATTTATTTAAATTTTTACTTGAAATTATATGAAGCTTATTTGAACACTAATCCGGCAGGCAAAGATCCCCGCCAAACCGTTGACCATTTCTCACAACAGCCGAAATCCTGAGGCCAGCAAAACGGGCAACATGTTTGGGGGAAAGTGCCCAGTGTGCCGCCGCCTTCAGAGTGGCAAATAGAGCAATAAACCAGAAATATCCATTAATGGTGACCGTGAGCTGCCCGCCACGGTAACACCGGGTAATATAGTATATAATAGAAACAGAGGAATAGTGAAGAGGGATCATTAGTGACCTAGTAACTGGTGTACCATCAGGTCACCGGTGTCATCAATGTACAGTATTACACTAACGCTCATAATGATAAGTGTATCGTGGAGCGTCAGCAGTTAGTGATTAGTGCACAAGAGAGATTTTTCTATAAGCAAACATTGTGAAGAAACCGGCAAACATTAAACCAACTCCACGCACATGTAGAGCAATGCCTTACACCTGCCCCACCCGGGACCCCCTCACCCCACCGTCGGAACAGATAAGTTACTACATTTAGGATGAAATGTGCGTATACCTAGAAGCTGTTTAAGACTCATATTACAGGGAAGACATTTCTCTCTCCCTACACAGACAACGAGTCGTGTAACAGACATTAACCTGAAGCATTCATTATCCTCGCCGCGGCCTCGCCAAGTATCGGTCAACACTGCCACATGTAGATCGTACTACAACAAGACAGTTAAGGCAATACAAAATAACAACAATAACTGGGAGCAGCTGTGGTTCCTACAATGAACCTTCAGGCAACAAAACCGGGCAGGTCCTTACACGCCAAAGCTACAAGATAGATTACCACAAGGGATGTTTAGGAATGACTGAAGATCTATTTAAAGCCTTCAAATGCATCTTAGGTCCAGACAATAAGCAATCATGTTTCTTTTCACAGAGAGTATGGAATAAGTTAAGGAGCTATTAAACAATGTATGGAAACATGACCCCAAGGCCGATAAGTTACATAAGAACAAGACAAACATAACAGAGCTCCAACAATCACTGCAGGAAGGATTAAACAACTTACAAGACATCAGGACCAAATCATTGCCCACAGTGGCTCAGATTTAATGAGTTAGGGCTGACGTAACAAAATCTTCCAGATGAGATGCATGAATAGACAAAGATATACATAAACGCAGGGACAACCTTATTACAAAGAACTTGGCGAGGAACAAGAGACAGGCGGACAATCAGTCAAACAGATACTAAGAAATGCAGTTAGTGAGGATCGCCTTCCCTAAACACCAGCACAGTTACGTTCTGTCTGGATTAGTAGTTCTCGACTTCACGTTCGAACTTTTTTTAATGTGTTCAGAATTTTCAACAAACTTATTAGAAAAATGGTAAGTGACACAGTAAGTTATATTAAGTCCTTTGGAATTGAAGAGGAAGATCCTACTGGACACCTTTCAATAATTCGATGATAAAAAAGTTCCATGAAACACAAGTGGAGGCCTTACACGTACAACAATTTAATGACATGTTTTACAAGGCAAGAACACTTAATGCTTACTATCTGATCTAAAATAGCAGTATTGCACAATGTACTATACACTATTTACACTATGACCAGGAGAATAAATTCAGTGCCAACTATCAGGGAATTTGCAACAAAAGAATCTGGTCGAGTTACAGAACAGTCGTGTACAGTATAGAGCTGATCGTGAGTCCATTACACTATCAGCAACATGATAAGAAAACACTTTATGGTAAGAAATCCAAGTTTAAGAACAAACACTAAAATAAGAGTATGCAGTAGTGCAACAAAAAGCGTTTACACAGCATCCTAGCTCAATGTCTGGGAACACTGAGTTAACAACAGCGCTGTCTGCCCAAACAACAGGATAATCTCACCCACTACCATGGGTATGCTCCCCCCCCCCCCAAAAAAAAAAAAAAAAAAAAATATATATATATATATATATATAATCAATGACCTCACCAGCAAGGAATCGAACCCTCGACCTACTGGGTGGGACTAGGGAACGCTTACCGGCTAGGCCACAAGGACACTAAAAGCAGTTCTAGACTCTGTTATATTTCACACAAAGCCTGTTCATCGAGCTGATGGCGCCGTGAACCTCATTGGGAAACTGCCCGTGCCTCGTATGTGGTGTCAGTAGCATTTTACCGAATCCAGCTGGTATGAAACGCGAGGTACATATATATACTTCATTTTTAGTCCATTTAACACGCGGACTTTGAACATATAATCAACGACCTCACCAGGTGAGGTCGTTGATTATATGTTCAAAGTCCGCGTGTTAAATGGACTAAAAATGAAGTATATATATATATATATATATATATATATATATATATATATATATATATATATATATATATATATATATATATATATATATATATATATATATATATATATATATATATATATATGTAAATAAATAAATAAATAAAAATTACGTTAAAGTTTCACTGAGCTTTAATAATAAACATCTTGACTAAGTTGGTTTTCTTAAATTACTAACGTTTCGGAAAATCATTTTCCATCATCATTGCCTAGAAAACAGACAACGTTTTAAAATTACTGTACAGGTAATGTACATTAAAAATGAGACATTATTCTAAATTTTACCTTCCTGAAAATTTTTAAAGAGCATTACAATTTAAAACCAATAAAAATGACGAGAGACCTACATGCAAAACTAAATCAGAAAAAAACCTAAGACATACAGGAGGTATTGTGTTACCTTAATTGAGTCGAACCTTAGTAAGAAAAACACAACAGGAAGCCATAACACAAATGAATGGCTTTACTTTATATTGATGCAAGACTTCCGTAATGAGGAGGTCCGTCTCACAGTTGCTCCTGCCAAGAACTGAGAAATCAGACTGCCAAAACGGGTGGGCGTGTTGGTGGGCGTGGTTACGGTAGCTGAATGTGGTTGTGTAATTAACTGGCCTGTTCGGACGGAACGGCCCAAGTGCTCATGGATGCGAGTTATCAAATTCTTTTTGTTTGACCTGTATATGCTGCCCTACAGCTAGCACACGTAAACTGATAAACAACTGAGGATTACAGGTGTGTGGGTATGGTGTCTTTAGTTTTAAGAAAAAAAATTAATTGAACTCTAGGCTTTGAAGACTACTGTAAGATAAATTTGTGGATAAAATTCATTGAGAAGCTTCTTAAATGTGTTTCTAAGGGTGAAATTGAGTGGGCCTGTGTACGGGATGGTGAAATAGATAGAATATTTAGGGACGGTGTGGATTTGAGGCGTTTATTTTTTTTATTTTTTTTTTTTTTACGGGGATCAGACCACCCAGGCACAGGTCACTGACCCACATCGGGCCTGGGGGCGAAATATAATAATAATAATAATAATAATAATAATAATAATAATAATAATAATAATACACACACACACAATACAATAATAATAATAATAATAATAATAACAATAATACACACACACACAATAATAATAATAATAATAATATAATAATAATAATAATAATAATAATAATAATAATAATAATAATAATAATAATAATAATAATAATAATAATAATAATAATAATAATAATAATAATAATAATAATAATAATAATAATAATAATAATAATAATAATATTGTAATAATAATAATAATAATAATAATAATAATAATAATAATAATAATAATAATAATAATAATAATAATTCTTAGTAAATAAATTTTATAATCAGAAATATTTTTTTAAATAAAATAATAAAATAATAATGATAATATTAATAATAATAATTATAATAATAACAACACTGTAATAATAATAATAATAATAATAATAATAATAATAATAATAATAATAATAATAATAATAATAACAATAAAGAACCATAAAGAAATACAAAAATGAAAAAAAAGATCAAAAGTGAGAAACAATATGTGTATGTTGTGTTGTCAATAGCAAGAGAAACAATTGAGACCCTGCAATTGTGTGTAAATGAGGCAGAAAGTCAGTTCACAACCTAGGACTTGGTCACGATTTTCGTGATGCCATATGGCAGCAGGGTCTACCATTACTTTTTTAACTTTTATCCTCTTCACCAAAAGATCGGCTCGCTAGCCGCCCGGGATATCGGTCACGTCTCTGTCACGCACTGTTGGCAAGTACTGGGCATGCACCGGCTCCTGAATGTACCTGAACCCGCTCCAGTGTTGGTCAATTTTTGTCTTGAAAGAGCTCACACTCGGTGCCGTCACAATACTTTCTGGTAGATTGTTCCAAGAGTTTACAACCCTCACTCCGAAAAAGTTTGCCCTCACAGTTTTCTGGACTTGCGACTTCTTCAATCTTGAGCTGTGACCCCTTGTGAGGCAAGCGTCCGCCAGCTCCAAGTAAGGACACTCGACTAGGTTACCCTTGCCCGTCTGTAGTATAAACTAGACCTTCCTGTGTTTGAGGACAGACGGTTCGACACAGCACTGACCCACATTGTGTTCACAGAAGAGGGTATTTGAACTAAACTGTCCAGGCTAAAGGTCCATAAGAGTCCCGGCCCTGACATGGTGCAGCCTAGAGTGCTAAGAGAGTTGTGCAACGAGCTTGCCGAGCCCCTGAAGATCCTGTTTTGTAAATGCCTGGATGAACAAAAGGTCCCCAGTGAATGGAAAGTGGCTTATGCGAGTCCTATCTTCAAGAAGGGCGATCGTCACTCCACGAACAACTATAGACCGGTGAGCCTGACCAGCATAATATATAAAGTACTTGAGAGTATTATCAGAGATGCCGCAATGGAACATCTATTACGAAACAACCTTGTAAAGGATTGCCAACACGGTTTTATGCCGGGGCGCTCCTGATTAACACAATTGCTCAAGGTATTGGCTATTTGGACCCATATTCTGGAACGGGGTGGTGATATCGACAATATTTACCTAGATTTTGCCAAGGCTTTCGACAGTGTACCCCATGAAAGGCTGAAGATCAAACTGGAAGGGTACGGAATTCGGGGAAATGTCCTAGCGTGGATAGAAGACTTTCTACATAACCACAAGCAGTGTGTGGTGATCAATGGCACGAAATCGTCATCCGTACCTGTCACAAGTGGGGTACCACAGGGCAGCGTAGAGCTGCAGAAGGACCTCTGTGGGTTCCAGGAATGGTCGAAGAAATGGCTGCTGAGATTCAATGTCACGAAGTGTAAGAGGATGCACCTGGGGCGTACCAACGGTAAGGAGGCGTATCATATGTCCCAACGGGATGAAGAAACTGCACTATTTGAGACTGAATGTGAGAAGGACCTAGGTGTGAATGTTGACAATGAGCTGAAGTTCTCGGGCCATTGCGAGAAGAAGGTAAATCAGGCAAATAAATTATTGGGTCTTATAAGACGGTCGTTCAGATATCTAGACGTAATGCCCCTCGAAGCGATCTTCAAGAGTGAAGTGCTTCCCCATCTGGAGTACTGTCACCCCGTCTGGTCCCCGAGATATGCTAGGGACTGTCAGTTGGTTGAAAATGTTCATAGGAGGGCCTCCAGACTGGTGCCTGCACTTCGGCACCCCAGCTACCCTGAGAGACTGGAGCGCCTGAACTTGCCTCAATATATTATGCTTCCAATATCTTCCCAGTACCTCCCTGTTTGGTAGCTGCCTACTACCTACTACCAAAAATCCTATTAGGGTTTTGCCTATATAAGTACCTGTAAATCTCTTTAGGAAACCATTGTTAAAGAGTAGTTCCTTTATATATTTCAGTTCAATATCCAGGTGGAAATAGCTTGAACATATATTAAAGGCTCTGTCGGTAAGAGTACGCATTACATTTCGTTTGTAATTAAGAGGAATGAAAGCTGAAAATTTTGTACTCAAACCTGTGATGATTGGTTGTCTGTTGAAGGCTGTCTCAATATTGTCCTTTCCTAATTCACGAGTAAATTTGATGTTGCCAGGCTTTGAATATAATTAATTTAGGAACATAGGGACGTGACCAAGCTATACGAAAATTTAAAATGTTTCAACATACCGTCGATAGAACAAAGGTTAGCCAAAACTTCATGTTGGCCAACGTGGGACCTAAACACCATGACATTGTTTAAGCTTTGTTATTAAATAAAAGCAAACAATCATTTACAGCCAGTTTTAAAAATTCTTTAATTTGTGGTCTATTGAATCCATTAACTATATCTGTATTAGAGAACAATTCATCTGTACATATGTCAATAGTTTAGGCAAGAGGGATGTTGGTAAATAAAGACTGTATATCAAAGTTAGCCATAACACAGTTGATGAACGAGATGCTGGTTAGCTCCTTAACAAAACTAAAAGAGTCTATAACAGAGTATTGATTATAGGTTATTGGTGACAATATGGGAACCAGGAGTTTTGACAGATTATTGTTGAAGGTGCCGACGGCAGACAAGATAGGGTGTAAGGGACACTCATCCTTGTTTACCTCTGGCAGACCGTACAGGATACCTGGTTTAGACCCGCTAACAAAGAGTTTTAAAATGGAGGAGTCATTAATGACATTCTTGTTTTAAGTTTACGAAGAAGTATGTTTATCTTGTCCTCATACTTAAGAATTACCTTGAATAAGACGTCTAAGATGGGGCAAATTTAGTTCTGTCGTTAAGTATATTCAACAATTTCTGAATGTATAATGTTTTATTAAGTACCACAATCCCAATACCCTTGTCTGGTTTAGTGCTGACAATATTGTCGTTGGATGCTAAATTCTTAAATGCGAGAAATTCTTCCTAAGAAAGAGTTTGTTTGGTGCAGAATGAATTGAATGAATAATATAACCAAAACGCTAAGTGGCGGAAAGAGTTAATGAAATAATGCAAACCTTTTGATACTGGATCATATAAGCTGAGAGGAGACAATTTTTTAAAGTGTCTCGAAACCAAAAAAATAAAAATAATAAAAAAGTCTAATTTGCTGGGATTATAAGCAAATTTCAGACCTTTAGATAAAGATTATTGATGTACTAGTGAGAGAGACAGATCTGAGTAGTTGAAGATCACCACATTAGGGGATAGATTACCGTCTTGAACATAACCTAGTTGTCTAAGTTTGTGGTACTGGACGAGTTCAGTTCTAGATATATAATGCCAAAGGGAAACTGTTAAGTTCGCTCGCTTTGCCCCCCAAAATTAAGTTATGTTAAGTCTATTCCCGGTGAGTCACCATTGTATGTTAGCTCGTGGACACAAAACCCTTAATGTAATATATAACTGAAAGCCTTGCCTGGATTCTTCCGTTTTTAGTACAGTACTGTTGTCAAGGGGAGTGGCTAGCATGACCAATTTTTTGTACTCAGTAAGTTTGCCAATCAACACATGTAAATGATAACGGTTTACGGTTAATTCGCCCACACTTTGTCAAGTTCTATTTATGTTTATTCCTGTACTAGATAACAATGTAATATATACTAATTAAGTCTCAGGTTGTTTATTCGCTGACTTTCAAATATAAAAATCTATATAAAATACACAAACTAAAAAGTTTTAAAATGTCAATCATACAGGTAATATAGAGTGGACTTAGGATGTTTGGTCACATATCAGCTGCTGACTGGTCCATTGAGATGGGCTCAAGCTCAGAACTTGACAAGCTGACTCTCGTTCAGGTCAAACTACGAAGAAATTGCATTGTACAGAAATTACATTGTATAAAACGTCTGGATTAAAGTGATACCCACCTTCAGTCCTGGTGCTCTCCGCGGTGGGGATAATCATGCCTGATACTGGCATGATACTGTCGGTGCACGAATTGCAACTCCAGTCAATGGAATGACCGGATCTAACAGCTGCCCGGTACTCAGCTCGAGATACACCAGTACCACATTTCCTGTGATGCCACTTCCCACACCCGTCGCATTGCAGACCTTCTTGCCGTGCTCGTAGTCACATTGCCTTGAATACAATAATCTTGACAGTCTGCCATCTTGTCATTGACTGACTAAATCCGTTGGACTTTAACAATTACGAAACCTACAGACGATATTTTCATAGTTTCGAAAACTTTATAGAAGTTTAGTTCTTTACATTAATACAATGCTAAACCTAAATAAAACAGGTAACAAAACAGGTGTGGGCGAACCGACTCGATAGTGTGGGCGAAATGACTTATGGGCGAACCGACTCGATAGTGTGGGCGAAATGACCGGATTCCATAATAACACATACCTTTAACTTGTTTTGACTCTGTGTGCAATTTTGTAAAAACAGTGAATTAGAAAGAATTGTGTTAAGGATTAGTATAGGACTAAAGTTTTAAAAATTAGATTAACAAAGTATCATTTGGAAGTTAGTGAGTGAGATAATTGAAATAATCAAACGATGTTATCAACGCCAGGTACATCAATTATAAGGTTAAACAAAGTGAATTCCCCAAACAAAATAATTGATGAAACAACTGAATTACAACAAAATGTGACCTTTTGATAACTCAACACCACTTATCTGTCCCTATGACTGGTGTGTGTGTGTGTGTGTGGTGTGTGTGTGTGTGTGGTGTGTGTGTGTGTGTGTGTGGTGGGTGTGTGTGTGTGTGTGTGTGTGTGTGTGTGTGTGTGTGTGTGTGTGGTGTGTATGTGTATGTGTTTGTGTGTGTTTGTGTGTGTGTATTAAATATACACACATAACAGGGTACGTTACTTCTCGGGTCATTAAAACTTCGTCCCCATATCCTAAGATTTGTCGACATATCCCTGGCTGGCTCCACAAGTTTCCTCGTTAGAATTGGAAACAGTGACTTAACCTGTTGGTGGTCGTGTCAACTGTGTTGCTGAAACACGAGAATGTAAGAAACATTTCACAGCTGATTTTCTCGATAATTAGTCGGACGTGCTCAGGGGTTTGAATTGTATCTGAGCACTAGCACACTGTAATGTGTGCTGGTTGTGTCTACAACTCATTAAGATGATTAAGGGAACTTGTACTTACAGTATTTGTCACTATTTCGTGCTTATCAATTACACTCCGTCCTCGACTGGTGAGCTTGAAGTCTCTACAGACCGATGTATATTATATATATATATATATATATATATATATATATATATATATATATATATATATATATATATATATATATATATATATATATATATATATTTCATGTTGATCCACAATGAAAACGTGGATAAGATAAATCTTGATAAAATCACACAGGGAAAAGGGAAACAATTCAAGACATCTTCAGTCTTTATTCAAGACATCTTCAGACGAAAGCTAAGGTGCTCCGTTGTTTCCCTTTTCCCGTGTGTGATTTTATCAATAAATATAAATATATATATATATATATATATATATATATATATATATATATATATATATATATATATATATATATATATATATATATATATATATATATATATATATATATGTGTGTGTGTGTGTGGATTGCCCGCGTGCTATATGGACTGATGAGAAATATACTGTATGTAGCCTCGTGTTTCCTAGCTGGATTCGGTAAAATGCTACTCCGGCCACATAGTTGACGCGGGCAATCCACAGTGGAGGTTCACAGCGCTTAACAAGCACGTTGAGCAGTCTTTGTGTGCAATATAACAAAGCCCATAATTGCTTTTGTTGTCCTTGCGGTGCGGTGGTAGATCCCCGTTCACAACCAGAGGTCAAGGGTTCTAATCCTGACTACTGACGTATTGTTTGTATATGGAAGTACGCGTGAGATATATATAGAGATAGATAGATAGATATAGATATAGATATAGATATAGATATAGATATAGATATATATATATATATATATATATATATATATATATATATATAATTAATGGTATTTTATTTAAGGTAATTGAAAAACTTGTATCCAACCAAAAATAATTTTAAAAGAATTTTCCAATACTGTATAATTCTTCTGTACTCAAATATTTTAGGCACGTTTTCCCGTCTTCTCAGCTCGCAAAATTTTCTTCAGAAAAACTTAACTTTATTTTCTTAATAAAAGTTAGGAGAGGGAGAGTGTGTGGAGAGATAGCCGGCAAAGTTTGCTTCCAACTTGTTCACTGTGTTAAGTTTATGTCACGAAACTTGTCGATCACTGGAGCATAACAAAATGTTGATCACTGGAGTATAACACGATGTTGATCACTGGAGCATAACACAATGTTGATCATCAAAGCATAACAATGTTAATCACTGGAACATAACACAATGTTGATCACCGGAGCATAACGCAATGTTGATAACTGGAGCATAACATAATGTTGATCACTGGAGCATAACACAATGTTGATCACTGGAGCATAACAATGTTGATCACTGGAGCATAACACAATGTTGATCACTGGAGCATGATGCAATGTTGATCACTGGAGCATAACACAATGTTGATCATTGGAGCATAGCACAATGTTGATCACTAGAACATAACACAATGTTGATCACTGGACCATAACACAATGTTGATCACTGGAGCACAACACAATGTTGATCACTGGAGCATAACACAATGTTGATCCCTGGAGCATAACGCAATGTTGATCACTGGAGCATAACGCAATGTTGATCACTGGAGCATAACGCAATGTTGATCACTGGAGCAAACTACACAATGGTGATCACTGGATCATAACACAATGTTGATTCCTGGAGTTTAACACAATGTTGATCATTGGAACATAACACAATGTTGATCACTGGAGCATAACGCAATGTTGATCACTGGAACATAGCAATGTTGATCATTGGCGCATAACATAATGTTGATCAATGAAACATAACACAATGTTGATCACCGGATTAGAATGGAATGTTGATCACTGGAGCATAACACAATGTTGATCTATGGAGCATAACACAGTGTTGATCACTGGATTATAACACAATCTTGATCAATGAAGCAGAACACAATGTTGATCATTGGAGCATAACACTATCTTGACCAATGAAGCGTAACTCAATTTTGATCACTGGAGCAGAACACAATGTTGATCACTGGAGCATAGCACAATGTTGATCACTGGAGCATAGCACAATGTTGATCACTGGAGCATAACACAATGTTGAGCACTGGAGCATAAAGCAATGTTGATCACTAGAGCTTAACGCAATGTTGATCACTGAAGCATAACGCAATGTTTATCATTGGAGCATAACGCCATGTTGATCACTGGAGCATAACAAAATGTTGATCACTGGAGCATAACACAATGTTGATCACTGCAGCATAACACAATTGTGATCACTGGAGCATAGCACAATGCTGATCACCGGAGCATAACGCAATGTTGATCACGAGAACATAACAATGTTGATCACTGGAGCATAGCACAATGTTGATCACTGGGGTGGTACTGTGTGTGTGGCAGTGTAGGTGTGGTAGTGTGTGTGGTAGTGTAGGTATGGCAGTGTAGGTGTAGTACTGTGTGTAGGGTAGTGTAGGTGTGGTACTGGTAGTGTAAGTGTGGTAGTGTAGGTGTGTTACTGTGTGTGTGGCAGTGTAGGTGTGGTACTGTGTGTGGTAGTGTAGGTGTAAAGGCCTGGGACTTAGAGATAGAAATCCCTTACCAGACAAATCAGGATCTTAATAAAGGAAAGTCAAGGACCATGGTTTACTGAGGAATAACAAACAACCGTTTGAGATTGACATCTCTTTACTATAAAAAATATAACACAAAACTCTGACACCACTCAACAAACATCAAATAACAATTACGGGAGTCAAACAATTAAGGCAGTCAACAGTTAATGGAGTCAGACAATTAATAGAATCAAACAATTAAGGGATGTCAACAATTAATGGAATCAAACAATTAATGGAATCAAGCAATTAACGGGAGTCAACAACCGATAGAATCAATCAATAAAGGAGAGTCAGCAATTAATGGAAACAAACAACCATAGAATCAAACAATGATCAGATATTTCCTACGGCAGCGGCCATGGGGAAGGTTCTGGAACGCTGTGATCCACTCTCAGGGGGAAGATCCAGTCAGCTCCTCACTTGTCCTCGGCGGCCGATGTCTTGCTACTCAGGAGAAACACCGGGGCACAGACGGAGGAGATGGCGTGGCAGCTGCTGTAGTAGGTGTCCGGAGATTGACAATCGATTTGTGAAGGTCTCGAGAAACAGCCCACGAGTCCAGGACCTATGATGATCACAACCAGAATTTGAACGAACAGCGAGGTGGTGTACGTGTACTGACGGCTGGGTAGTATCTGCCGGTGACACTGGTAGCAGGGACGTTCTCACCTCCGTCTAACCCCCCCCCCGGCAAGTGGGGGTCGCGCCAGCAAACAAGCGAGTGAACAGCGGTAACGAGCAGGAAGATCGTTTCCGCCCTTACAGTAGGTGTGGTAGTGTGTGTGTGGTAGTGTGTGTGTGTGGTAGTGTAGGTGTGGCGGTGTAGGTGTGGTAGTGTAGGACTGGTAGTGTAGGTGTGGCAGTATAGGTGTGGTAGTGTGTGTGGTAGTGTGTGTGTGGTAGTGTAGGTATGGCAGTGTAGGTGTAGTAGTGTGTGTGTGTGGTAGTGTGTTTGTGTGTGTGTGTGTGTGGTAGTGTGTGTGACCTTTTGGTGGCTGAGGAACAAACCAGTGACTCATACAGACAGATGTGAGCTCCCTATGATATATTGACCCCATTATAATCATCAAAACAACGAATAAATTGTTCTTACAATTAAACCCAACCATCCAATAAATTAATTCTTTTTATGATCCGCTTCAGTATTGTACCGCATTAATACTGGTTGTAAGTTATGTCTGTACTGTATGTCTGTTCCCATCTTTAATATTTTTTCTTTTAACTATTGTGACCTGAGTTATGTAATACTAATAATATAACAAGTGTATAAAAGTAAGACTTTACGTTAGTTAAGTCATAAAATTTGTTCTTTTAAGTATAACAAAATTACTTAAATTTAAACATTTATTATTAATGTTCCCCAACTGATTATCTTAATGGTGGGGTGGACTCATCGCCTGCCTCTTATCCTTGAGTATGCTAAAGGTCGGTGGTTCGCTCCCAGGGCAGCCCCAGTTCACCCAGTTAATTTTTCAGGGGAGAAGTAAAGCCTTGTTAAGTTCCTCAACTCCTTTACTGATAAATTGAGTTTGTAAAATTAATGTTGTGATTCAAAACATCTTAAAAAAAATAGTTAAATAAATTCACTTAAAATGAAAAGAAAGGAAGGAATTAAAAATGGAAACGATTGAGAAAGTTAAGCTAAGTATCTGAGAACTAAACTATCTATCATTTTGAGGTTACACTGATTCTTAATACCATGTCTGGTGGTGTAGTGAGTGAGTGATGACTTTCACCTATAGTTCTACTACACCCATGGTCTTCCTTCATCTTTATACACCATAAACAATATTTTTCTCTCTCATGTTCCATTATAAACATCATCAAGTTGTCATATTTGTCACAATAAACAGGAGACTAAATCTCTCAATACAAGATCCTTGACTCTAAATAATTGTTTGTGTAGTTTAACCCGGTGTGATAATTACTCTCTATGTACTGATACACAAGAAAAAGTATCTGCCATCATGTGACGTCACATATATCTGAAGGCCGTAACTTACAGGACCTTGGGAGCTCCTGTGCCGGAATAAGCCCCGGACATATATGTATACTGACAGATCACATAAACAGTACATGTCTCCCAAGCTATGATAAACCTCATTAAAGATATAATCTACTCAGATGAATATGGTGTTATTATAGTGGATACTCTCCCCTACAACTGCTGATTGGTCACTTGCCGTCTGCTTATCAGCTAACCAGCGGCAAGTTCCACAAATCAGCACTCGTGTTCGAAATGCACGGTGATTGGTCAGTTGTCGCCTTCATCTTAGCCAATCAGCAGCATTTCTCGACGTGGCCCCGGGCATCAGTAAAATAAACAAACCCATACTCCAGCATCTACCAATCAACATGATACTCCAACTCAGAAATATTTTTAATACATCACTCGCCTCTGGTTACTGCAAAAGGAAATTTAAAACAGCAAGCATCAGTACTTATATCATAACAAGGTAAATCACCCACTCAAGTATCAAATTACAGGCCAATCTCTCTTCTAAAAACACCGGGAAAAGTCCTAGAAAAAAATCATTAACCATCAACTGGGAATACACCTCAAACATGAAGAGAAATACAACCCCAGGCAGCACGGATTTAGAAAACACAGAGGAACCCATACAGCCTTAGCCCTAATTTACGAAAACATAGAAAACGCAATGCACAACAGAGATCAATGTGACGTAGTATTAAGGGACGTAGCAAAAGCATTCGACAAGGTCTGGCACTTTTTTTTTTCTTTTTCTTTTTTACGGGGATTAGCCCACCAGGACACAGGTCACTGACCCACATCGGGGACCAGGGGGGCGAAATTGTAATATTAATAATAATTCAAAGTAAATAAAAGAGTAGAATAAAATATTAATGGTAATAATAATAATAACACTGTGATAATAATAATAATAAATACAAAGAAATACAAGAATGAACAAAAAATCAATAGCTATATGTATGTTGCATTGTCTGTATGTGTATTATGTATGCTGTATGTATATTATGTATGTTGTATGTATACTATGTATGTACTCCATTTATATCCATTACTTATCTAGTCAGTAGCGTGTGGCAATGCCCTTTATCATGTCCTACACACTTAGATAATGTGCATGGCGACATCTGGAAGCTGCTAATGTATCACTTGCCACGTGTCACCTGAGAGGTCAGAGAGAGGCCAGTTGACCCACAGGGAGTGTAGGGACTACTGGCGCTGGGATTGCGCACCTCTGTACTTCCGTCAAAAGGAACCTACAAAACTCTTCAGGTGTTTGTGTTCGCTCCTGTAGTTAGAACTGAGCACCCCGAACCCCTACATGGCGCAGTGAGTTGATCGATGAGAAGTATAAGTGCGTTTGTGTAAAGTTAAGACCAGTAGACCCCCCCGCCCCGTCAACAGTGGCTCTCCTAATTGCATTGTCTCCCACAAAAACTCGTTTCGAATTACCAACGAGTTTTGAGCAGTGTGCAGTGACCGCAAGTTCCTGTGAAGTGATATAAGTGCCTCGTGTGTGTAGTGCTAAAGTGTGTCTTCGTTTTAAGGGATCCCCCAAGGTGGAAGGCTGATTCAGGGCATTTCTGAGGAGCAGTGCGTCAGCGCATCTTCTCTCGGCAGCGTCTCGTGGGTAACTGACTCACAGTGCTCCCGCCCGCCTCCACACCCCCCGCCTCCCCCGCCACACACACCACCGCACACACATACACACACGTACGAACGTACAGACTGCAGTCATTCCTTTATATATATATTTTATATATATATATAATTTACTTAGCTGTGTATTTAATTTTTTTTTTGTCTCACATCTTGTTGATACGACGGGCTGACCGGTCAACACTGATTTGAGATACAATATACAGATTAAGTAATTAAGCCTTGTTCTTTATGTAGTGGTGCAGTTGACACCCGGATGACCCCTCAGACGGATGACAGCTCTACAGAGATGGATGACCAGTCAGAACGAGCAGCTTCACCCTCTCCCACCACATCTCGAAGTCCTTCACCTCGATATTCAGCCTTGTCAAAAGAGGTAATTGCTTTAATGAAGTTTATGAGGGAGGAAAGGCGTGAGGTCGAAGCAGGAAGACGTGCTGAGGACGAAGAAAGGAGACAAGAGGAGGCAAACAGAGACCACTAAAGGAGATTGGAAGATAGTGAACGGCTTGCAGCTTTGATATCTAGCCTCACTGTTAACCAAGCCCCTGGCTATCCCACTGTTTTGGTATCGACTGGCTCAGATACCTCGTCAACGCCTTCTGTATGCCCCCCAGCCCCACCCAAAGCGGCTGCCCAACCCCCACCCATCTTGAAGCCTGATGCGACTTTCCAGATTTTTCATGAGTGGCGGCGACAGTGGATGGATTATGCTACAATGGTGGATCTCCAGAGCTTGCCACAGCCTAAACAACTCATTCAGCTACATATGTGCCTGTCTCTGGAAACGCAGTGTGTGTTGGAACATACGTTGCAGGTGCCCCGGATTTCTTCGTTGTCTGTAGAGGAGGTACTGGATGTTCTAGAAAGACACATCAAAGGTCAGCGGACTGAAGTTCTACACAGGAGGGAATTGTTTAGCTGTAGACAGATGGAGGGCGAGACTTTTGACGCCTTCTACGTACGACTCAAGAGAGCCTCGGAAGAGGTAGACATATGTCCCGGTAATTACCAGCAGTGCGAGGAGACCCAGTTGAAGCAGGTGATCATGATGGGTGTTAAGGACGAGGAGCTTGTCCAACGCCTCACCTCCCTCGACTCTTCCTCTTCTCTCAAGGATGTGTTGACAATATGTTGCTCCCATGAGGCTGCCAGGTGTGCCACCTCTGCCATCTGAGCTCCCCCTACAGCTGTACGGGCTATGTCCCAAAACAAGAAGGACAAGAAGTCTACCCCAACGCCTTCGCCACCACACCCACGCCCGGCACCCTTTGCAACAGCTGTGGTAGGCAGCACGGAACACAGGTGTGTCCAGCTGCTGAGTCTACCTGCAACAGTTGTGACCGCAAGGGTCACTGGTCACTTACAGTACGGTGCCCAGCCAAACGCGTTCAGTGCAATGTGTGTGGTCGTCTGGGCCACTACGACAAGTGTTGCCCGACCAACAAACCCAAGGGACAGCGTCGGCGGAAGCAGCAACACCCTTCCACCAGTGAAGGCCGCCCACAGTCGTCAAATCAGAGGCATGACGACCCTGGACAACGCCCAAGCCATATTAGGAAGGTGCACTCCTCCTCGCATCCCAGGACCAAAGTTCCTCAGCACATCAGCGTTATCGTGACCTACGGCAGTGTGTCATCCTATCTCGAGATGCTGCCCGACGCCGGCTCTGATGCTACGGTAATCGGTCCCGAGCATTTGCAATGCTTGGGGCTCTCTCCAGGTGATCTAGGACCGCCTCCCAAGGATCTCCGCTTCACGGTAGATGGTTCACAGATGGCCCCAGCCCTAGGTACACTCTATGCACATGTCACCTTTGGCAACAGGTCGTGTCAAGCCTGGATTGATGTGCATAATGGTGTCCCGACTCCTTTGCTGTCCTACAGACATTGCCAAGAGTTGGCCATCATCTCCCAGGACTTCCCAAAACCGATTCTCGAGGTAAAATACGCCAACAGGGTGCACGAAGGGAGCAGTAACTACCCTGCTGTCGCCCTACCCCTACCTCTGGCCAGTGACACCTCTTCTTCGGTAGTTGTCCCTGCTGCTTCACGTCTCCACGCCTTGGCTCGCCTCCACGACAGTCACCGTGGAGCCGAGGCCACCAAACGGCGTGCAAGACAGACTGTGTCCTGGCCTGGCATCGACATCTCCAATGCTGTTCATGCGTGTAAGCCCTGCCAAGTACTACAACCCCTGCCAGCAGCAGAAACCATTCACGAGTGACGACAACCCCACCCGCCCCTTTGAGTCTGTGTCGGCCGATTTTTTCTGTGTGTCAAGAAAGTCCTTCCTGGTTATCGTCGACCGTCTCTCTGGTTGGCCGGTTGTCATCAAGTGAGGTAATGACACGACGTCTGCCGCCACCATCAGCAAGTTCCGCCACTACTTCCGTGACGTGGGCGTTCCTGTGCGCCTGCGAACCGATGGAGGGCCCCAGTTCACGGGCTGCTGTCAAATCCTTGAAGCACCTTATCCTCAAAGTGGCCCCTTCTGGGAATATTGGCTGCGAGGCCTTCGATCTGGATCTCCTCAAACTCTGCAACACACCCAATTACACCGGATGCTCCCCTGCCCAGGTCTTGTATGGACGCCCCCTCCATTCTTGTGTCCCTCCTCACTCTCAGTCCTTCTCCAAGATAGAGGATTGTGATCGCCGAGCTGCCGAATGTGTTCAAGACATCGTCGCCTGCTACAATGACCACGCCTTTTCTCTCCCCAAGTTGAGTGTCAGCACCCAAGTGTGTGTTCAGGACCCGACCTCAATACGTTGGGACAAAGTGGCCGTAGTCATGGGTCTCGGTTGGTCACGGGACTACCAGGTGCGGTTACCCAGTGGTCGTGTGTGGTGGAGGAACCGCCGTTTTCTCCGCCCCGTAACAACGCCTTCTGCTGACCCTGCCACCAGTGTTGAGTCCCATATCCTCCCCAGTGATCAAGCCCCTCGACGCTCAGAATGGATCCAAAAGAAAAGGTCCACTCAAGACTTTGCTATGAGCGTATAGGGGGGAGGAGGTGTATGTATATTATGTATGTTGTATGTATACTATGTATGTACTCCATTTATATACATTACTTATCTAGTCAGTGGCGTGTGGCAATGCCCTTTATCATGTCCCACATGCTTAGATAATGTACCTGGCGACATCTGGAAGCTGCTAATGTATCACTTGCCACATGTCGCCTGAGAGGTCAGAGAGAGGTCAGTTGACCCATAGTGAGTGTAGGGACTACTGGCGCTGGGATTGCGCACCTCTGTACTTCCGTCAAATAGAACCTACAATACTCTACAGGTGTTTGTGTTCGCCTCTGTAGTTAGAACTGAGTACCCAGAACCCCTACAAGTGGGGGAACGTAGCCTGTGTCTTTTTGTTTGTATTTTGTTGATAGGTGTCACTTTTACTTTGCATATGTGCGTGTTGTATGTAATGGAAATGTCTGTGATGTGTCTCTCGTGTGTGTCTTAGGGCTCCAAGTATGGCAGCTAGCTCAACATGCAAAGTAGAGCATCCATCTGAAGTTCTCTAATGGGACGTGTTACCTCCTTCTATAGTGAAGGCTGCTCCTGCCATTGTACTGGTGGGCTCTCCGGAACCGTCTGCGTAATACACTGTACTATTGTGTGGTGTTAGAGCCTTCGTGTTTCTCTCTGCTACCTGTCGGAGCTCATGTGGGTTACAGTCAGCCTTTCTTGTCCCAGTTTGTAGAATGTTGAAGACTATTGGCGGGGACTCCCACGGTGCTGGGGTGCTGTAGTCTGGACTCATTGTATCAGGTCCTTTGCTGAGGATTGTGTCTTTCAATTCCAGTCGATTTACAGAGTCAGCTGCACACAATAGCCATGTTTTCTTGTTAAAGATATCTCTGTTAAGGTTCAGTGCTCGTAAGAGTCCATTCTTGATGTCACTTTCCCGAGCCCTGTTAATCAGTTTTGTTGCAAAGCACGCTGTAAATCGTTTCGCCCTGGTTTGGAGAGATGTGAGACCTGTCTCCATGTGTAAGTTTTCAATTTTGTCCACATAGGTGCCTTGACAATGACTCTCATAGCTCATAGCGTTATTCTGGGCAACCTCCAGTTTCTCCTACTGTCACCCAGACAGTGTGTTAAGTGCCGGTGTCGCATAGTATGTTAATGATGGAATGGCGTGTATATATAGCGTTCTTAGGACTACATGTCCCGCACCCACCTTGGGTCCTGTCATGGCTCACATCATGTTGACTCTCTTGCCCATTCGGTCTCTTAGATACTTTATCTCATTGTCAAATTTGAGGCCTTTGTCAATGCAGATACCCAGGTATTTGTATACATTGACCCATTGTAGGGCAATACCTTGTATTTGCAGTTGTGTCACCGGCTCATTGTGTCCAATCCTCATGGCTTTCGATTTTGGGATTGATATCTTGAGCCCGAGACTCATACATTCTTCACTGACGAGGTTTAGTGCTCCTTGGACTTTTCTGATTTGGTTTCTGCCTTTTACTATCAGTGCTAACTCATCAGGATAGCATAGCACTTTGGTACCCCCTTGAAAGGTGAGCCGACACAAGTTTTCCATGAGGATGTTGAGGAGAGTTGGACTAAAAACTCCTCGTTGTGGTGTGCCATTTTCCAGTCATTGGTGATCTGAGACTTGACAGGTATCTCTTGCTGTTCTGTTTTGGAGATAGTCGGCAATCCAAGCCAGTAGGTCTCCCTTGACGCCTTTCCGGGCCAGAGTGGTTACAATGGCCTGTGCATTTGCCAGTTCAAATGCTTTCTCTAGATCAAGGAATACTACGATTGCCTTATTTTGACCAATTTATCCCAGGAGAGTGGCCAAGCTGTGTGCAGGCTGACACCTTTGGTGAATCCAAAGATATTGTGCTGAAGTGGTCCAGTTTTCCAGAGGAGTCATGTAAGGACCATCCTTTCGGCGGTTTTGCCGATGCATGCTGTTTGTGATATTGGTCTGAAATTCTTGGGTTCATTGGGTTTGGGAATGGGACCAATTTTTGCCCTTTTCCAAGCTGACGGGAGTTTGCCTGCTGACCATGTTGCGTTGATAACTGTTAGGAGAGCAAGTTCACCAGCAAGACCTGCATTGCTGAGCAATGACTAGGTTATGCCATCACTGCCAGGAGCGGTGTCTTTGCTTGTTTTCCTGGCCCTTCTGATTTTTTCTATAGTAAACAGACAGTCTGTAGTGTCAGTTTGTGCAATTGCATGTCTGACTACTACTTCTCTCTCCAGTTGTACTTGCTGTAGATGAAGTCTTATTTCAGGAGGTAGTTGAGCTGACGACGAGAGTCCTGTAAAGTGCTTTGCCAAGCGATTTGCTTCCTCTAGTGGCTGGGGGTGGGCTGAAGCTCTGGGCAGTTTTTCTGTTGCTATCCTGAGTTTTCTCCAGAATTAATTCAGGTTGGTGTGTGCATTAAAGGTTGCACACCACTCGAGCCACTTGTCTTCCCTAATTTTCTGAGTAATTTGACGAGCATGTTGGACAGCAGCTCTCAAGAGTTTCACTCCCTCAGGTAGAGGGAACTGTCGGAGATGTCTTCTGAATGTGTTGCTTCTCTGATTCTGTTCTCTGACTTCGTCATTGTAGAACCAGTAGTCTTTGTGGTGTCTATTTGTAGGGATTGTTTTTGGTATTGCTTTCTCTGCTGTGTGTTGTATGGCATCAGTAAGGTCCTGGTTTAGTTGGTCAATATCTTCTGCTGGTTCATAGTTCGAATACCATTTTTGGAATGCATCTTGATATAATTTCCAATTTGCTTTCTTGGTATTCCATCTGGGTGGCAGACGTGGGGGAGGAGGGAGTAGCTCCATTCTGAAAGTAGTTGTCGTTGCAAAATGATTACTGGTCAGTTCATCATCTACCTCCCACTGAGCTACTGGAACGAGCTCAGCGGAGATGAATGTGAGGTCCAATGTTCCTCCCAGTATGTGTGTTGGCTCCCCAGTGTTAATGAGCGTTATTTCTGGAACATCTGTCAGCAGTTCCACTAGGTGATGACCATCCTGGTTCATTGTTGTGGTCGGATTGATCGTTGGATAGTGGGCATTGAAGTCCCCAGCAATGAGCACAAGTTCCTGTGTTGCTTGTGTCAGTAGTTCACCGGCTACTAGTCGTTTGGGTGGCGGTTTATAGATGTTGTATAATACAAGACTGTCGTTTAGCCACCTCTCGTATGTCTATGGGAAAGGGTCGCGGAAAAGGGACGTGATTGCTGCCCGTATCATCATTGGGTATGACTTTGCTTGGGAGATTGGTGTCCCCGCATCCCCTGAGCAACGCTCTTGTGCATTATGCAGAAAATCCGACAGCCGCACCCTTATCCACTACCTCCTAAGATGTCTCCACACACAACGCTTCTGTGACGCCTGCTGGACCACCACTCCACGACCCCCTGACGGAGACACGATGATCCTCCCCATACTGGCCAGATATTTTGTAAATAACATTGATTATGTGTTAAAGGAATATCCTTCCTTCCTTAAACTAGTAAGCCCCTTTATAATATTTATACTGTATATACTTGTCACTTGCCAGATGCTACCAATTGTCATTGTACAGGGGTACCTAGTGACAGCACTAGGATCCCGCTTCCTCTATCAAGGAATAAACAATTGAAGTGAAATTGAATTGACTGTCGTTTGCCAGGTGTATCTGAACATCTTGTGCCTCTACTCCATCTCCACAGTGAACTGGTTCTACTTCTGAACTGGGGATGGTCACCCTGACGAGAATCATGCTGCCATGGGAGTTGGGCCCTTTTGATACAGAGTACTGTTGGTATCCAGGCAAGCGGAATTGTTTATCTTTTGACATCTGGGTTTCTTGCAGAATGAAGACATCAATATTTTTAGCTATGGCTGCTGCTTGTACAGTATGCCGTTTGTTGGACAGGCCTTGTCCATTCCACTGTGTTATCTTGAGATGACAAGGAGGTGGGGCTATTCTATCATTATCTCCTCGTCGCTGGTGCTGTAGTTGCTCTCGGCGTTCATGGTTGAGTCACTCTCCTCCTCGTTTGTTAGGATTGGTGTGCTCACTGGTGGCTGTTTCTTGGGCACCTGCTCTAAAGGAGGAGCAGGAGGCGGAATTCCGCTTGTTTTTGGAGGTATCTCGGGAGTTTTTCTGCTCTCTTCAGGGTGCTGTCGCTCTTGCCTGTGATCGTGTGTCTGCTAACGGTCTGTGCTTGTTGTTCTATTCCTCGTGATCTGTTGCAAGGGGCTTGAGGTTTCACGGTTTTGAGTGATCTCTCGGATGGCAAGTTCTTCTTCTTGTCTGATATCTGACTCAACATAATATATTAAATATATTATGAATGCTTTCCTAATATCTCAAGTGTGTTATAAACTTGACTGCTCATATTATATTGGTGAGTAAACCATCAATGTGTACTCCCAACTGAGATCTGGTACATGTCCCAAGTTGTATAGTCAGAAATAACATGATGTTATAATTAATGTATTAACATCTGTGCTATTAGCAAGTGTGTAAAATGACCATCTGTATTGT
>NW_024717620.1:1499715-1563424 GCF_018991925.1 Homarus americanus | reverse complement strand
AGAGCGGTATGGGTTGGGGCAGTATGGGGGTTGGGGCAGTATGGGGTTCGAACGGTGGGTCGAGAACAGTATGGGGGATCAGGAGCAGTATGGAGTGGGAGCAGTATGGGTGGGGAGCAGTATGGGGTGGGGAGCAGTATGGGGGTCGAGAGCAGTATGGGGAGTAGAGCAGTGTGGGTCGAGCAGTATGGGAGTAGAGCAGTATGGAATTGGGAGCAGTATGGGGTCGAGCAGTGTGGGATCTGGTACAGGGGGTAGAGCAGTATTGGGTCGTGCAGTACGGAGTTAGAGCAGTGTGGGTCGTGCAGTACGGGGTAGAGCAGTATGGGGTAGAGCAGTATGGGGTCGTGCAGTACGGGGGTAGGAGCAGTATGGGGTCGTGCAGTGCAGGGGGTAGAACAGTATGGGGTCATTGGTACGGGGTAGAGCAATTATGGAGTTAGAGGCAGTATAGGGGTCGTGCAGTATAGGAATTAGAGCAGTTATGGGGTCGTGCAGTACAGGAGTAGAGCAGTATGGGGTAGAGCAGTTATGGGGTCGTGCAGTATGGGGTAGAGCAGTATGGGGTCATTACAGTTCAGGGGGTGGAACAGTATGGGGTCGTGCAGTATAGGGTCGTGCAGTTCAGGGTAGAGCAGTATGGGATCTGTGCAGTACGGGGGTAGAGCAGTATGGGGTCGGGTGCAGTACGGGGGTAGAGCAGTACAGGGTTAGAGCAGTATGGGGTAGAGCAGTATGGGGGTAGAGCAGTATGGGATCGTGCAGTTCGGGGGTAGAGCAGTATGGGGTCGTTGCAGTATGGGGGTCGTGCAGTTCGGGGTGAGGAGCAGTGCAGGGTAAGAGCAGTTACGGGGGTAGAGCAGTATGGGGTCGTGCAGTATGGGGTCGTGCAGTTCAGGGGTAGAGCAGTATGGGATCGTGCAGTTCAGGGGGGTAGAGCAGTATGGGGTCGTGCAGTATGGGGTTGTGCAGTTCAGGGAGTAGAACAGTATGGGATCGTGCAGTATGGGGGTAGAGCAGTACAGGTAAGGAGCAGTATGGGGTAGAGCAGTATGGGATCGTGCAGTACGGGGGGTAGAGCAGTACGGGGGTAGAGCAGTACGGGGTAGAGCAGTACGGGGGTAGAGCAGTATGGGATCGTGCAGTTCGGGGGTAGAGCAGTATGGGGTCGTGCAGTATGGGGTCATTCAGTTCAGGGGGTAGAACAGTGGGATCGTGCAGTTCGGGGTAGAACAGTATAGGGTCGTGCAGTATGGGGTAGAGCAGTATGGGATCGTGCAGTTCAGGGTAGAGCAGTATGGGGTCGTGCAGTTCGGGGTAGAAACGGTATGGGATCGTGCAGTATGGGGGTAGAGCAGTGCAGAGGTAGAGCGGTATGGGTAGAAGGGCGGTGTGGAGTTAGAGCAGTATGGGATCGTGCAGTACGGGGTAGAGCAGTGCAGGGGTAGGCAGTGCAGAATGGGGGCAATTATGGGGGTGAGGCAGTATGGGATCGTGCAGTCAGGAGTGGAGCAATTATGGGATCGTGCAGTATGGGGTAGAGCAGTTGCAGGGGGTAGAGCAGTATGGGGTAGAGCAGTATGGGGGTGGAACGGTGTATGGGGTAGAGCAGTATGGGGTCCGTGCAGTATGGGGTGGGGGCAGTTATGGGGGTCGTGAGTATGGGGTCGTGCAGTATGGGGGTAGAGCAGTATGGAGTTAGAGACGTATGGGGGTGAGCAGTGTGGGTCGTGCGGTACAGAGATGGGGGCAGTGCAGGGGGTAGAGCATGATGTGGGTCCGTGCAGTATGGGGTCGTGCAGTGCGGAGATTAGAACACAGTATGGGGTAGAGCAGTATGGAGTTAGAGCAGTATGGGGGTCTGCAGTACGGGGTAGAGAGGTACAGGGGGTGGGAACAATATGGGGGTAGAGCAGTATGGGGTCGTGCAGTACGGGGTAGAGCAGTATGGGGTAGAGCAGTATGGGGTCGTGGTACAGGGGGTAGCAGTAGTATGGGGTCGTGCAGTACAGGGGTAGAAACAGTATGGGGGTAGAGCAGTACAGGGGTAGAGACGATATGGGGGTAGAAGACAGTATGGGGTCGTGCAGTACGGGGTAGAGCAGTATGGGGTGTGCAGTACGGGGGTAGAGCAGTATGGGGTCGTGCAGTACGGGGGTAGAGCAGTATGGGGTCGTGCAGTATGGGGTCGTGTAGTACGGGGTAGAGCAGTGCAGGGGTGGGGAGCAGTGTGGGGTAGAAGCAGTGCGGGGGTGGAAACAGTACGGGGGTGGAACGAGTACAGGGTAGAGCAGTGCAGGGGTAGAGCAGTACGGGGGTGGAGCAGTACAGGGGTAGAGCAGTATGGGGTCGTGCAGTGTATGGGTCGTGCAGTGCGGTGGTAGAGCAGTATGGGGTCGTGCAGTGTGGGGTCGTGCAGTGCAGGAGTGAGCAGTACGGGGGTAGAGCATGGGGGGTGAGCAGTATGGGGTGGGAGCAGTGCGGGGTGGAGCAGTGCGGGGTAGAGCAGTACGGGGTGGGGAGCAGTGCAGGGGGTGGGGGCGGTGCAGGGGGTGAGCAGTATGGGGGTAGAGCAGTGCGGGTGAGAGCAGTATGGGGGTAGAGCAGTATGGGGTCGTGCAGTGCGGGGTAGAGCAGTACGGGGGGTAGAGCAGTGCAGGGGTGGGAGCAGTGCGGGGGTGAGAGCAGTGCGGGGTGGAGCAGTACGGGGGTAGAGCAGTATGGGGTCGTGCAGTATGGGGTCGTGCAGTACGGGGTAGAGCAGTATGGGGTCGTGCAGTACGGGGGGTAGAGCAGTATGGGTCGTGCAGTGCGGGGTAGAGCAGTATGGTCGTGCAGTACGGGGGTAGAGCAGTATGGGGTCGTGCAGTATGGGGTCGTGTAGTACGGGGGTAGAGCAGTACGGGGGTAGAGCAGTATGGGGTAGAGCAGTAGGGGTAGAGCAGTACAGGGTAGAACAGTACAGGGTAGGAGCAGTACAGGGTAAGGCAGTACGGGGTAGAGCAGTGCGGGGGTAGAGCAGTATGGGGTCGTGCACTATGGGGTCGTGCAGTGCGGGGTAGAGCAGTATGGGGTCGTGCAGTATGGGTTGCGATCGGGCGTAGGAGCAGTACGGGGGGTAGAAGCAGTGGGGAGTAGAGCAGTATGGGGTAGAGGCAGTACGGGGGTAGAGCAGTACAGGGGGTAGGGCAGTGGGGTAGAGCAGTACGGGGTAGAGCAGTGCAGGGGGTGGGCAGTATGGGGGTAAGAACGGTGCGGGGGTGAGCAGTATGGGGTAGAGCAGTGTGGGGTCGTGCAGTACGGGGGTGGAGCAGTACGGGGGTAGAGCAGTACGGGGGTTAGAAGCAGTGCGGGGTGGAGCAGTGCGGGGGGTAGAGCAGTATGGGGATGGGTGCAGTACGGGGTAGAGCAGTACGGGGTAGAGCAGTACGGGGGGTAGAGGCATGGTATGGGGTAGAGAGCAGTACGGGGGTAGAGCAGTACGGGGGTAGAGCAGTATGGGGAGTAGAGCAGTATGGGGTCGTGCAGTACGGGGAGTAGGCAGTACGGGGAGTGGAGAGCAGTATGGGGTAGAGAGCAGTATGGGGTCGTGCAGTACGAGGGTAGAGCAGTATGGGGTCGTGCAGTACGGGGATAGAGCAGTATGGGGTAGAAGCATTATGGTCGTGCAGTGCAGGGTAGAGCAGTACAGGGGTAGAGGCAGTATGGGGGTAGAGCAGTATGGGGGTAAAAGCAGTATGGGGTCGTGCAGTACAGGGGTAGAGCAGTATGGGGTAGAGCAGTATGGGGTCGTGCAGTATGGGAGTAGAGCAGTATGGGGTCGTGCAGTATGGGGGTAGAGCAGTATGGGGTCGTGCAGTACAGGGGTAGAGCAGTATGGGGTAGAGCAGCATGGGGTCGTGCAGTACAGGGGTAGAACAGTATGGAGTCGTCAGTATGGGGGTAGAGCAGTATGGGGTCGTGCAGTCAGGGCTAGAGCAGTATGGGTCTGTGGGAGGCAGTATGGGTGGAGAGCAGTATGGGGTCGTGCAGTATGGGGTATTAGAGCAGTATGGGGTCGTGCAGTATGGGGGTAGAGCAGTGAGATCGTGCAGTAAGGGGTATAGCAGTATGGGGTCGTGCAGTACAGGGGGGTAGAGCAGTATGGGGTAGAAGAGCAGTATGGGGTCGTCCAGTACGGGGTGAAGCAGTAGGGGTCGTGCAGTACAGGGTAGAACAGTATGGGTAGGAACAGTATGGGTCGTGCAGTACAGGTAAGTATGGGGGGTGAGAGCAGTATGGGGTCGTGCAGTGCAGAGGTAAGTATGGGGTAGAGCAGTATGGGGTCGTGCAGTATGGGGGTAGAGCAGTATGGGGTCTTGCAGTACGGGGTAGAGCAGTATGGGGTCGTGCAGTACAGGGGTAGATGGGTGAGAGCAGTATGGGGTCGTGCAGTATGGGGGTAGAGCAGTATGGGGTCGTGCAGTTCGGGGGTAGAGCAGTATGGGGTCGTGCAGTATGGGGTCGTGCAGTTCGGGGGTGAACGATGGTCGCAGTATGGGGAGTTAGAGCAGTACAGGGGTAGAGCAGTATGGGGGTAGAGCAGTATGGGGTCGTGCAGTATGGGGTAGGCAGTATGGGGTCGTGCAGTACGGGGGTAGAGAGCAGTATGGGGTAGTGAGTATGGGGGTAGAGCAGTGTATGGGGTCGTGCAGTGCAGGGGGTAGAGCAGTATGGGGGTAGAGCAGTATGGGGGTAGAGAGCAGTATGGGTCGTGCAGTGGGGGTGGGGAGCAGTATGGGGGTAGAGCAGTATGGGGTCGTGCAGTACAGGGGTAGAGCACTATGGGGGTAGAGCAGTATGGGGTCGTGCAGTACGAGGTAGAGCAGTATGCGGTCGTGCAGTACAGGGGTAGAGCAGTATGGGGTAGAGCAGTATGGGGTCGTGCAGTATGGGGGTAAGAGCAGTATGGGGTCGTGCAGTTCGGGGGTAGGCAGTAGGTCGTGCAGTACGGGTAACAGTATGGGAGTAGAGCAGTATGGGGTCTTGCAGTATGGGGCTAGAGCAGTATGGGGTGTGCAGTACGAGTGGGAAACAGTATGGGGTCGTGCAGTACGGGGTAGAGCAGTATGGGGTCGTGCAGTACGGGGTAGAGCAGACAGGGGTAGAGCAGTATGGGGTCGTGCAGTACGGGGTAGAGAGCAGTATGGGGTCATTCAGTATGGGTGATGCAGTATGGAGTAGGAGCAGTATGGGGTCGTGCAGTACAGGGTAGAGCAGTATGGAGTAGAACAGTATGGGGTCGTGCAGTACGGAGGTAGAGCAGTATGGGGAGTAGGCAGTATGGGGTCGTGCAGTATGGGGGTGACAGTATGGGGTCGTGCAGTACAGGGGTAGAGCAGTATGGGGTAGAGCAGTATGGGGTCGTGCAGTATGGGGGTAGAGACCAGTATGGGGTCGTGAAGTACGGGGAGTAGAGCAGTATGGGGGTAGAGCAGTATAGGGTCGTGCAGTACAGGGGTGGAGCAGTATGGGGGTAGAGCAGTATGGGGTCGAGCAGTACAGGAGTGGGAACAGTATGGGAGTAGAGCAGTATGGGGTCGTGCAGTACGGGGGTAGAGCAGTGGGGTCGTGCAGTACGAGGGGTAGAGCAGTATGGGGTCGTGCAGTATGGGGTAGAAGTATGGGGTCGTGCAGTACGGGGGTAGAGAGCAGTATGGGGTAGAGCAGTATGGGGTAGAGCAGTATGGGGTCGTGCAGTACGGGGTGAGAGCAGTATGGGGTCGTGCAGTACGGGGTAAACGAGTATGGGGTCGTGCAGTATGGGGGTGGGCAGTATGGGGTCTAGGTGCAGTACGGGGGTAGAGCAGTGAGGGGTCGTGCAGTACGGGGAGTGGAAGCAGTATGGGGTCTGTGCAGTATGGGGGTAGAGCAGTATGGGGTCGTGCAGTACGGGGTAGAGCAGTGTGGGGTCGTGCAGTACGGGGTAGGAAGCAGTATGGGGTAAGAGCAGTATGGGGTCGTCCAGTACGGGGGTACAGCAGTATGGGGGATAGAGCAGTATGGGGTCGTGCAGTACAGGGGTGAGAGCAGTATGGGGTAAGAGCAGTATGGGGTCTTGCAGTACGGGGTAGAGCAGTATGGGGTCGTGCAGTATGGGGTCGTGCAGTTCGGGGTAAGAGCTGTACGGGGGGAGAGCAGTATGGGGTCGTGCAGTATGGGGGTAGAGCAGTATGGGGGTAGAAAATGTAGGGTCGTCCAGTACGGGGGTACAGCAGTATGGGGGTAGAGCAGTATGGGGTCGTGCAGAGTACAGGGGTAGAGCAGTATGGGGGTAGAGCAGTATGGGGTCTTGCAGTACGGGGGTAGACAGTATGGGGTCGTGCAGTACGGGGTAGAAAGTATGGGGTAGAGCAGTATGGGGTCGTGCAGTATGGGGTAGAGAGCAGTATGGGGTCGTGCAGTTCGGGGTAGAGCAGTATGGGGAGTAGAGCGTATGGGATCGTGCAGTACGGGGGTAGAGCAGTACGGGGGTAGAGCAGTATGGGGTAGAGCAGTATGGGGTCGTGCAGTATGGGGGTAGAGCAGTATGGGGTTGTGCAGTATGGGGGTAGAGCAGTATGGGGTCGTGCAGTACGGGGTAGAGCAGTATGGGGTCGTGCAGTACGGGGGTAGAACAGTATGGGGGTAGAGCAGTATAGGGGTCGTGCAGTATGGGGGTAGAACAGTATGGGGTAGAGCAGTATGGGGTCGTGCAGTACAGGGGAGTATGGGGACGGTATGGGGGTAGAGCAGTATGGGGTCGTGCAGTATAGGGTAGAGCAGTATGGGGTCGTGCAGTACGGGGTAGAGCAGTATGGATTGGGAAACGTATGGGGTCGTGCAGTATGGGGTAGAGCAGTATGGGGTCATGCAGTTCGGGGTAGAGCAGTATGGGGTCGTGCAGTATGGGGGTAGAGCAGTATGGGGTCGTGAAGTACGGGGGTAGAGCAGTATGGGGTCTGTGCAGTACAGGGGTGAGCAGTATGGGGTAGAGAGATGGTTTGCGTGGGGTAGAGCAGTATGGGGGTAGAGCAGTATGGGGTTGTGCAGTACGGGGGTAGAGCAGTATGGGGTAGAGCAGTATGGGTCGTGCAGTACGAGGGGTAGAGCAGTATGGGGTCGTGCAGTACGGGGTAGGCAGTATGGGGGTAGAGCAGTATGGGGTCGTGCAGTATGGGGTAGAGCAGTATGGGGTCGTGCAGTTCGGGGTAAGAGCAGTATGGGGTCGTGCAGTACGGGGGTAGAAGCAGTATAGGTAGAAACAGTATGGGGTAGACAGTATGGGGTAGAGCAGCATGGGGTCGTGCAGTACAGGTATAGAGCAGTATGGGGTCGTGCAGTACAGGGGTAGGAGTAGTATGGGTCGTGGAGTACGGGGGTAGAGCAGTACGGGGTAGAGAGCAGTATAGGGTCGTGCAGTACGGGGTAGAGCAGTATGGGGTCGTGCAGTACGGGGTAGAGAGCAGTATGGGGTCGTACAGTATGGGGGATAGAGAGCAGTATGGGGTCGTGCAGTACGGGGTAGAGCAGTATGGGGTAGAGCAGTATACGGTCGTGCAGTAGGAGTAGAGCAGTATGGGGTCGTGCAGTATGGGGAGCAGTATACGGTCGTGCAGTATACAGTCGTGCAGTATGGGGAGTAGAAGCAGTATGGGGTCGTGCAGTACGGGGTAGAGCAGTATGGGGGTCGTGCAGTATACGGTCGTGCAGTACGAGGGTCGTGCAGTATACAGTCGTGCAGTACGGGGTCGTGCAGTATACGGTCGTGCAGTATACAGTCGTGCAGTATAGAGTAGAACGGTATACGGTCGTGCAGTATGGGGGTAGAGCAGTATGGGGGTCGTGCAGTATACGGTCGTGCAGTACGGGGTCGTGCAGTATACGGTCGTGCAGTACGGGGTCGTGCAGTACGGGGTCGTGCAGACAAGCACTTGGTATCAATACAACGTCATCGACCTTTGGTATGTTGGTTGACCTCTGTGTGTCAAGTATTAAGATTTACTCTCAAAGTCTTTATCGTCAGCCAGACCATCTTCAGACTGACTATCTTCCGACTAACCATCTTCAGACTGGCCATTTAGTACGACGTTGGTTTATGAGGCTGCCTCCCTAAACCTCCAGAATGTAGTTATGAATTTCGCGACTACTCGTACAACGTTACTTGGTCTTAAAAAATGCATCACACTGTGAGGATCCTCGAGTAGCAAAATTCCAAAGTGTTTCTTCACGTATAACCCGCTAGTGTGTATCCCCAACCCGCGCCGGATGCCACTACATCAAGCCTCTTACTGCAAAATGATCCTGCAATGGTAGCGTCGATAACTGTACGCTTCAGAACTGCAGAGCTTATAAAGTTACTCTCCCGCCATCGCTAAGGTCTACAGTAGGTATACGAAGAACGAGAGTGTTTGAGGACGACACACATCAACTAAGTGCAAGACAGGATATAGCCCAGTAAAGCTCTCCACGCCGTGCTGCTCTCATAAACTTGTTCCTCCATTGTCACCAAGAGACATATACAAGGAGCTTTATGTCTCTGGAATTTCTGGGAAGGAATGTTTGAGTCTGACACGTAGGTTTGTTCATGCCTCCTTATCACTCTCAAAAGAATATCGTTCTCTGTCATATTTCTGCCTTTTTGGTCACCAAATCGGGCAATACTAACAAGAATCACGAGGTAATGCAGTGAAGAGTTGGAGGAAGATACTGAAGGTGTAGCCAGGAGAGAAGCTGTTCTGTCGCTCACTTACTAACAGAGAAAGATTAATTCCTACACTGGTGCTTCTGTTTACAGGCACGTGCACTTATAAGATTTATTCGTGTCTCAATATTCAAATACTTAAACATTTATCACAAGGTTAGGGTGAGGCGCATCAGTGTTCTCATAGATAAAGAGGTTTACTGCCACACTCTGCTCACCCGACATAGAGTAAGTGACTGGTGACTCCTACGTGAAGGTACATTGTAAGTCCTAACTCGCGCCAGCCAAGTCTGTAGCAATTTTGGGGTTAAGTCGTTGCTTATCGTTGGTGAACCAAAATGGAGTAAAACTGAAACGGGCAGACACACTGTATTATCCGTAGAGTACACGCTTTTACCCCACCAATAACTGTGATGATGATGATGATGATGATGATGATGATGATGATGATGATGATGTGTAATTCTTCAACTTACAACCATCCACTACACAAAATTCAGCTTATTTTTCATAAACATCTTAAAATGTACTGTTTGTGGAGTGACCAGGTGGAGGAGAGTGTGTTTTACGTACCAGGCAGATGAGACACAACAAACCAACATCCTCTTATATCAAATCAAGTCCCAAATAAGGAAAATAAATAACAAGAGAAATAAGAAATAATTAGAAAAAATATATAAAATATTAGAAATATTAACAAGTGTGATAATAAAGTGAATAAGTTGTTATAAATCTTAAAACAAAGAAAATATACCAATGTTTGGATGTTATTGTGAGACCCGCGGGTAAAGTTTGGCTGAAATTCGTCAAGATATCGTGTTTACAACTTCTGGGTGCACTGACGGACAGACGGACGAACAGACGCACAGACACACATCCGAGAAAAGAAATATAATGAAAAAGCGAGAGATAACGGAATAACGGCAATAAAAACAGTATTACTAGACGTTTATTGGCCAATCAACACCCGGCTGACCTTCTCTCGTTATCCGCATCACCAGAAATTATATTAACAAACACAAATGGTTACATAATTACCGTTAGACTCAACCCGAATTGCAACGGTAGTAAGGAATGACAAAACAACAATACAACGCTCTCAAAACAGAACAGTGATTTAATAGTATTAATAACAGTAACAATATCATGAATTAATCAACAGTAACAACAGTAATAACAATTAATAGTAATAACAATTAATAAACAGTAATAACAATTAATCAGCAGTAATAACAATTAATCAACAGTAATGACAATTAATCAACAGTAATAGCAATTAATCAGCAGTAATAACAATTAATCAACAGTAATAGCAATTAATCAGCAGTAATAACATTTAATACGCTACCTGACCTAGCTTGGAGAAGGACGTGCTCGTGTTAGTGACCAGAGGAAATGGCCGCCGTGGTAGTCGGGGAGAGAGATGGACATGTTAAAGGGGGAGAACGAAGCCCTCGGGACTGAACTCCTTCAGGTAGGTGTCCTGCCTAGCAGGACACCTGCGAAGGAGGAACAGGCGTGGAGAGTGGTTGCTTCCAAGGGGACTAGGGTCAGACTCAGGAAAGCTGACCAAGGTGTGGAGTGCAGTAACCCCTACCAAGTGTTGGAGGAAGATGGCGAGGAAGAGAAGAAGCAGGACGATATGGTGCCAGGAGTGAAAAGGGTAGTTGTTCAGACCCTGCCCAGTGGTAAGGTCGTGGTAGTTGGGGGCAGCCAGGTGAGGTTCTTAGATAGGACTTTTTGTGCAAGAGATAGGAAACGTGGGACTAGGGTGTGTCTTCCTGGGGCTGGGATAGGATATGTAGCTGAGAGGTTAGACAGGGTTTTGTCAGGGGAGGGTACCAAGCCAGTAGTGTGTCTTAGTGTGGGAGGAAACGACATAGGAAAGATTAGGAGTGAGGAACTTTTCAAGAGGTATAGGGAGGCGCTGGGGAAGGATAGAGATAGGGGAGGTATCCCGATAGTATGTGGTGTCTTGCCTAGAAAAGTTGGTCATGAATGGCTGTCCAGGGCAATTGCTATAAATTGCCGACTGGAAAAACATTGTGCAAGCAATGGTTGGGCATTCATTGATAACTGGCAACCATTCTATGGCAACGACTACCTGTACAGTCGTGACGGAGTACACTTGTCTCGTGCTAGGGTAAAGACGTTGTCTGCATCCCTGGAGCGTGAAATTGTCACTCCAAAGGAGGGGTTTCGCCAGTGGAGAGAGGTCGGGGTAAGTGGGAGTCAAAAAACAAGTGGGAGTCAAAAAACAAGCAGGTCCTGAGGAGTAAAATTGGTTACTCAGGACAAGGGGTAAAACAGGACCAGGGAAGGGTAGGTTTAAATGTATACTATACAAACAGTAGGAGCGTTAGAAATAAAATAGACTTGCTGAGAGCGGTTGTATGTACCAAGAATGTAGACGTCATAGCAATCACCGAAACTTGGATGAATCTGGCGAGCAAGAACTTTTTATCAGAGTACCACATAGAAGGGTAGGAAGGTAGGAAGGGGGGATGGGTCGCACTCTTCGTCAGAGATACATTAAAATGTTGTATTAATAATTCAATAAAGGGTGAAATTGGAACCAAGTCTGTATGGAAGAGAAAAACTAATTATGGGAGTGATTTACAGGCCCCCAATTCTTGGGAAAGAAGCAGCTCAGCCCATATGGCAGGAAATAAGTAGGGCAGCAAAATACAACAACCTGTGCATTATGGTGGATTTCACCTTCAGAAATATTGACTGGGACAACATTGTAGGTGATTATGAATCTGAAGACTTCCTAGATGCAGTACAGGAAAATTTTTTTAAACAACTAATTACAGAACCTACTAGAGGTAACAATATATTAGACCTAGTATTAACAAATAAAGAAAATATTATCAGAGATATCACAATAGGGGAAGAACTAGGGAACAGTGATGACAGAGAAATCAGGTTCACCCTAAATTGGGAAACGAAAAACAATGACAATGTGGTCAGAGTCCCAAACTTTCGATTGGCGGATTATCAGGGGCTAAGAAAGTACCTTGGTGAGGTCGCCTGGGAACAGTCAGGTCAGTCCCCAGTAGGAAGGGGTGAGGTCATAGGTGACACAACAATTGATCATGACTATAACATATTCACTCGTATACTACGTAAAGCGCAACAGCAAAATATACCATACAGAAAAATTAGGTCAAATAAGAATGAGCCAAGGTGGATGATCAGAAACTTAAACATGACATAAGAATAAAGAAAGGAATTTATAAGAAATTAAAGGGAGGGGGGGAGCAGCTCAGAAATAGGTATAATGAACTATCTAGGAATGTTAAGAAAAATGCAAGGAAGGCAAAGAGGGACTACGAAATCAGGATAGCAAGAGAATCCAAGGCGAATCCCAAGGGATATTTCCAGGTATATAGGACAAAGGTCAAGGACAAAGTTGGGCCTTTAAAGTCAGGGAGGGGGGAAGTGATCGATGACAGTGAGGAAATAAGCAAAGTATTAAACAGCTACTTTTTAATAGTTTTCACAGAAGAAATTCACGAGGAAATTCCAGAGGTGGAACTGATATTTAAGGGAAATGAAGAAGAGAAATTTAAAAATATTATTATCAGAAAAGAGGATGTTCTTAAGAAGATAAATAAATTAAAGAAGACAAAATCCCCAGGGCCGGATGAAATGTTCCCTCGAGTTTTGAAAAGAGTGTAAGGAACAGATTAGCGGACCCCTCGTAAATTTATTTACAAAATCATTAGACACTGGAGTTGTGCCAGACTTGTGGAAACAGGCAAATGTAGTACCCATATTCAAAAAGGGAGACAGAGGATCAGCGTCAAATTTCCGGTCGATCAGTTTGACGTCAGTAGTGGGGAAATTTCTTGAATCAATTATAGCAAATAGCATCCAATCGCATTTAGAGAAAAGCAAATTAATCTTCAACTCTCAACATGGGTTTACAAAGGAAAAATCTTGTCTAACAAATCTGCTGACGTTTTTTAGGAAAGTCTTCGAGGTAGTAGATAATGACGAAAATTACGATGTTATTTACTTAGACTTTAGCAAAGCATTTGACAGAGTACCGCATCAGAGGCTTCTGAGAAACGTTAAGGCTCATGGTATCGAGCGGAAAGTCTTAAATTGGATAAAATCATGGCTCACCGATAGAACACAGAGGGTCAGCGTAGATGGTGTTAAATCTGAGTGGGGCTGTGTAACCAGTGGGTTTCCCATGGGGTCAGTACTGGGCCCACTTTTGTTCATAATCTACATAAACGACCTAGATACTGGGATCAGCAGTGACATAAGCAAGTTTGCGGATGACACCAAAATAGGGCGGCAGATAAATTCAGGACAGGATGCAAATGCACTGCAGGAGTGGTCAGAAAAATGGCAAATGAAATTCAACACCAACAAGTGCAGCGTACTTAATATTGGAAGAACAAATACTGTCAATGTATACAGCCTTAACAACATCAACCTAGATAAATCGACTTGTGAAGGAGACTAAGGGGTACTTGTAAGCCCGGACCTACGTCCTACAAAACAGTGCGTTAATGTTCGAAATAAGGCCAACAGCGTATTAGGTTTTATATCTAGAAGTGTAAGTAATTAGAGTGCAGAGGTCTTATTGCGACTATATCTTGCGCTAGTCAGGCCGCACCTCGATTATGCTGTTCAGTTATGGTGCCCTTATTATAGAATGGATATCAATTCACTGGAGTCGGTGCAGCGATGAATGACGAAAATGATTCCGGGACTTAGAAACCTTCCATATCAAGATAGGTTAAAGAAACTGAACTTGCATTCCCTAGAAAGACGAAGAGTGCTGGGAGATATGATAAGGTATTTAAGCGGGTGAAAGGAATCAATAAAGGAGATATAGATAAAGTTCTTATAATATCCGAGCAGGATAGGACTCATAGCAACGGATTTAAGTTGGATAAGTTTAGGTTTAGGAGGGAGATAGGAAGGAACTGGTTCACAATGAGGGTGGTGGACGAGTGGAACAAGCTTAGCAACTTTGTAGTAAGTGCTGGAACGCTGGAAAGTTTTAAAAGGAGGCTAGATAGATTCATGGATTATAGAGAGTGGTAGTAACTCTGGACAGGAGCTGCCATGCACAGGCAACCGGCCTATTGCAGACTCCTTATTTTCTTATGTTCTTCTTATGTTCTAATCAACAGTAATAACAATTAATCAACAGGAACAACAATTAATCAACAGTACTAACAACTCACAACAATGCAATAACAATAACATAAAAAATAACAGCGGTAACGAGAATAAATCAAAGTTACAACAATGGAAACAACATTATAATTAACACCACTAACATAAATAAAAGCGACAATTTCCACAACAAGAGAAATCGAAACAGTAATTACGACATCGTTATTATTACCATTAACAGAAACAAGTAACAGTACCAACAGTTAACGGCGGGAAACAGGTTGGTGGTAAATTATTAGATCACCTGAAGATTAGACACCCCAGCTTATTTTATCTGAAGATTAATTACCCTAACTCTTCCTGGAGGGGTTAGGTTAGATTATGTTAAATTAGGTAAGGTAAGATTAGGTTAGGTTAGTATTGGTCTACGCTCCCATACCATGCCATGAACAAGGTAGTCTCCCATACTGTGCCATGAACAAAGTAGTCTCCCATACTGTGCCATGAACAAAGTAGTCTCCCATACTGTGCCATCAACAAAGTAGTCTCCCATACTGTGCCATCAACAAAGTAGTCTCCCATACTGTGCCATGAACAAAGTAGTCTCCCATACCATGCCATGAACAACGTAGTTTCCCATACCATGCCATGAACAAAGTCGTCTCCCATACTGTGCTATGAACAAAGTAGTCTCCCATACTGTGCCATGAACAAAGTAGTCTCCCATACCATGCCATGAACAACGTAGTCTCCCATACTGTGCCATCAACAAAGTAGTCTCCCATACTGTGCCATCAACAAAGTAGTCTCCCATACTGTGCCATCAACAAAGTAGTCTCCCATACTGTGCCATCAACAAAGTAGTCTCCCATACTGTGCCATCAACAATATTTTATACAATGTAAGTAAATAAATAAAAATGAACCGTTTTTGCAGAAGCATCTGATCTTAGTGATATTCATATTACAATTTCCTTACACAACAAGCATGCAAACAATCGAAGCAACTACTACGGGGGTGGGGGGGGGGGGTTGCCGTGTACAATTACTTATCAAAGTACAAACTACATGACCGTAAGATTACAGTGTTTACAATAACAGCAGCAGGGCACGGCGTCGGTTTTTAAGTTACCAAAAATGTCCCAAAACTCGAAAAATGTGGGTTAACTCGCTATAGCCCAAGGCCGCTCCTCCAACCCAGCAATATTGAGATATCAGGCGAGAACGGTGAGGTAGGAAAAGTATCTCAAGTAGTTATGAAAAACGTTCTTAGCTCTGGCTACCCAAGGTCTTTTGGCGTCCCACAACCCCTCAAAAATATCCAGGTCACAAGAGGTGAGTTAGCTGCCTCTCCAACTGGGTCACACCGCCAGCCACCTCAGGAAGCTATCACCCACATTCACCACTAATGGGTTTTTACCATTAAATTTACATTGCTAAGATATATATATATATATATATATATATATATATATATAAGGCGTCCCAGAACTTTATGTTTATACTTCATTAATTATTTTTCTGTGATTTCCAGTCAATTTTTTTTAGGAATACGGGTGAGATTCTTAACAGTTTCGGACTATAGGTGTTTGCAGTAAATTAGTGACTTGTACATAAAATGTTTTACTGAATAACTGTATAGTTTAGTCTACGATAAATTTTTACTCAGCCACCAGCTTGTGTACACTATACACTGTAGCTCGTCGTATAACACCAAGAACGTGTATGTGTTCTGCACCAACCATAACTCGGTGAAGTAGGTCATCTCTTCTGGGGGTTTTGTTGTTGTTGCTAAATCACCATTATATGTGTCCATTTTGTGTTTATATTCAACTGTTGTGTAGGCGGGTACTGCAAAAGACATTCGTCATTTGAAACATTTGGCGGGATGATCTTTGCGACTCGTACAAAAGACCACTCGTATTAGTGCCGCGTTATGTCAATAATTGAGGAAAATATCAATATTATAAGTTTGAGTGAAACACCAAGCGGAAAAGTATCAGGTGTCTCAGGTCACCAGAGTTACGGGTAAGGTGACGAAGTATTAATATTTTTTGTAACACTTACAATATTTACAGTACCTGCTTTTATTGTACCGTCAAAACCGTTTTATCGGAAATTATCATGTAAATAAATAAGTAATTACCATTGCAATAAACATAATTGCCAACTAGACCTGGTTACTAATCTTCTTAATTACAAAATTGTCCAATTTGTACATACCGTTAACATGAATTTGAGTAACGGCATGTACAGATTAGTAACCAGGTGAGAAGGTTGGGTCAGTTTTCCCTCTGACTTGACTACCGACCGCTGCGGTGCTTTTGTAAAGATTAGTAGGGTCATTACCTATACTTGACCTCTGTGGACTTGTTCTCACCCTCCTCTGTATATATATAACTTGTTCTGCACTTCTATTTTAGTTTGTACTCACCCCTGAAGATGTGAATTACACGAAAGTGCTTGGAAACTTCGTGTTTTCCTTTTTCCTTGTGGTTATCAGCATATACCTAGATCACGCGCACCTACAGTGATTTACTTGCATATATATATATATATATATATATATATATATATATATATATATATATATATATATATATATATATATATATATATATATATATATATATATATATATATATATATATGTGTGCGTGTATATGTATATGTATGTGTATATGTATGTATATATAAATAAATAAATAATAAATAAAAATAAATAAAAAATAAAAATAGTAAATAATAAAAAAATAAATAAAAAATAAAAATAGTAAATAAATAAAATAAATAAATATTGAAGTGATAACCGTGGTAACATTATGAGATGTTCTTATTACCACCATGCTACTGTACTATTCCAGATGATACTAAATGTTACATAATACTTCCTTGAGATAAATGTATAGTATATATCAGGTGCCTCAAAGAGAGCTCAGGTTCTCAATTGGCTCAGCCATGTTAATATTGTTATTATTATCCACTCTGTATCTGTATTTTTCTCGCTAAATAAACTGTTACAATTCAATTCAACTTTCTTCCAAACATGTTTGGTAAAACAAAGGGACGTTTCGCGTCACACTGGAATGTTTTGTTGGAGCGACTGCCCAGCGCAATGAAAACAACAGCAAAGCGTCAAGACGTGGTTCACCATGGATCTCGTTACCATGGTTGAGGCCTTGTAGGATTGTGCTATAGTTCAATTGATGAAGCAAGTGAAGCGTCTGCAAAAGCTTCTTAACGTTTCTTTAAAAGTGGCAGTGGTTGGCTGGTTATAGAAAATCCTGAATAAAGATTTAATAATGCTAAAGAAGTTTTAAAGTGACGAATAAATAACAATTTCACCGTTTATGTACTATATTTTAAATTATTAAATTATTATTGATCATGATTTATTTAAATTTTTACTTGAAATTATATGAAGCTTATTTGAACACTAATCCGGCAGGCAAAGATCCCCGCCAAACCGTTGACCATTTCTCACAACAGCCGAAATCCTGAGGCCAGCAAAACGGGCAACATGTTTGGGGGAAAGTGCCCAGTGTGCCGCCGCCTTCAGAGTGGCAAATAGAGCAATAAACCAGAAATATCCATTAATGGTGACCGTGAGCTGCCCGCCACGGTAACACCGGGTAATATAGTATATAATAGAAACAGAGGAATAGTGAAGAGGGATCATTAGTGACCTAGTAACTGGTGTACCATCAGGTCACCGGTGTCATCAATGTACAGTATTACACTAACGCTCATAATGATAAGTGTATCGTGGAGCGTCAGCAGTTAGTGATTAGTGCACAAGAGAGATTTTTCTATAAGCAAACATTGTGAAGAAACCGGCAAACATTAAACCAACTCCACGCACATGTAGAGCAATGCCTTACACCTGCCCCACCCGGGACCCCCTCACCCCACCGTCGGAACAGATAAGTTACTACATTTAGGATGAAATGTGCGTATACCTAGAAGCTGTTTAAGACTCATATTACAGGGAAGACATTTCTCTCTCCCTACACAGACAACGAGTCGTGTAACAGACATTAACCTGAAGCATTCATTATCCTCGCCGCGGCCTCGCCAAGTATCGGTCAACACTGCCACATGTAGATCGTACTACAACAAGACAGTTAAGGCAATACAAAATAACAACAATAACTGGGAGCAGCTGTGGTTCCTACAATGAACCTTCAGGCAACAAAACCGGGCAGGTCCTTACACGCCAAAGCTACAAGATAGATTACCACAAGGGATGTTTAGGAATGACTGAAGATCTATTTAAAGCCTTCAAATGCATCTTAGGTCCAGACAATAAGCAATCATGTTTCTTTTCACAGAGAGTATGGAATAAGTTAAGGAGCTATTAAACAATGTATGGAAACATGACCCCAAGGCCGATAAGTTACATAAGAACAAGACAAACATAACAGAGCTCCAACAATCACTGCAGGAAGGATTAAACAACTTACAAGACATCAGGACCAAATCATTGCCCACAGTGGCTCAGATTTAATGAGTTAGGGCTGACGTAACAAAATCTTCCAGATGAGATGCATGAATAGACAAAGATATACATAAACGCAGGGACAACCTTATTACAAAGAACTTGGCGAGGAACAAGAGACAGGCGGACAATCAGTCAAACAGATACTAAGAAATGCAGTTAGTGAGGATCGCCTTCCCTAAACACCAGCACAGTTACGTTCTGTCTGGATTAGTAGTTCTCGACTTCACGTTCGAACTTTTTTTAATGTGTTCAGAATTTTCAACAAACTTATTAGAAAAATGGTAAGTGACACAGTAAGTTATATTAGGTCCTTTGGAATTGAAGAGGAAGATCCTACTGGACACCTTTCAATAATTCGATGATAAAAAAGTTCCATGAAACACAAGTGGAGGCCTTACACGTACAACAATTTAATGACATGTTTTACAAGGCAAGAACACTTAATGCTTACTATCTGATCTAAAATAGCAGTATTTCACAATGTACTGTACACTATTTCCACTATGACCAGGAGAATAAATTCAGTGCCAACTATCAGGGAATTTGCAACAAAAGAATCTGGTCGAGTTACAGAACAGTCGTGTACCTGTACAGTATAGAGCTGATCGTGAGTCCATTACACTATCAGCAACATGATAAGAAAACACTTTATGGTAAGAAATCCAAGTTTAAGAACAAACACTAAAATAAGAGTATGCAGTAGTGCAACAAAAAGCGTTTACACAGCATCCTAGCTCAATGTCTGGGAACACTGAGTTAACAACAGCGCTGTCTGCCCAAACAACAGGATAATCTCACCCACTACCATGGGTATGCTCCCCCCCCCCCCAAAAAAAAAAAAAAAAAAAAAATTATATATATATATATATATATATATATATATATATATATATATCAACGACCTCACCAGCAAGGAATCGAACCCTCGACCTACTGGGTGGGACTAGGGAACGCTTACCGGCTAGGCCACAAGGACACTAAAAGCAGTTCTAGACTCTGTTATATTTCACACAAAGCCTGTTCATCGAGCTGATGGCGCCGTGAACCTCATTGGGAAACTGCCCGTGCCTCGTATGTGGTGTCAGTAGCATTTTACCGAATCCAGCTGGTATGAAACGCGAGGTACATATATATACTTCATTTTTAGTCCATTAACACGCGGACTTTGAACATATAATCAACGACCTCACCAGCAAGGAATCGAACCCTCGGGGTTCGTTCCTTGCTGGTGAGGTCGTTGATTATATGTTCAAAGTCCGCGTGTTATATACTAAAAATGATATATATATATATATATATATATATATATATATATATATATATATATATATATATATATATATATATGTAAATAAATAAATAAATAAAAATTACGTTAAAGTTTCACTGAGCTTTAATAATAAACATCGTGACTAAGTTGGTTTTCTTAAATTACTAACGTTTCGGAAAATCATTTTCCATCATCATTGCCTAGAAAACAGACAACGTTTTAAAATTACAGGTAATGTACATTAAAAATGAGACATTATTCTAAATTTTACCTTCCTGAAAATTTTTAAAGAGCATTATAATTTAAAACCAATAAAAATGACGAGAGACCTACATGCAAAACTAAATCAGAAAAAAACCTAAGACATACAGGAGGTATTGTATTACCTTAATTGAGTCGAACCTTAGTGAGAAAAACACAACAGGAAGCCATAACACAAATGAATGGCTTTACTTTATATTGATGCAAGACTTCCGTAATGAGGAGGTCCGTCTCACAGTTGCTCCTGCCAAGAACTGAGAAATCAGACTGCCAAAACGGGTGGGCGTGTTGGTGGGCGTGGTTACGGTAGCTGAATGTGGTTGTGTGATTAACTGGCCTGTTCGGACGGAACAGCCCAAGTGCTCATGGATGCGAGTTATCAAATTCTTTTTGTTTGACCTCTATATGCTGCCCTACAGCTAGCACACGTAAACTGATAAACAACTGAGGATTACAGGTGTGTGGGTATGGTGTCTTTAGTTTTAAGAAACAAAAATAATTGAACTCTAGGCATTGAAGACTACTGTAAGATAAATTTGTGGATAAAATTCATTGAGAAGCTTCTTAAATGTGTTTCTAAGGGTGAAATTGAGTGGGCCTGTGTACAGGATGGTGAAATAGACAGAATATTTAGGGACGGTGTGGATTTGAGGCGTTTATTTTTTTTATTTTTATTTTTTTACGGGGATCAGCCCACCCAGGCACAGGTCACTGACCCACATCAGGGCCTGGGGGCGAAATATAATAATAATAATAATAATAATAATAATAATAATAATAATAATAATAATAATAATAATAATAATAATAATAATAAAAATAAAAATAATAAAAATAAAAATAATAAAAATAAAAATAAAAATAAAAATAATAAAAATAAAATAATAAAAATAAAAAAATAAAAATAAAAATAAAAATAAAAATAAAAATAAAAATAATAATAATAATAATATAATAATATAATAATAATAATAATAATAATAATAATAAAATAATAAAATAATAATAAAATAATAATAATAATAATAATAATAATAATAATAATAATAATAATAATAATAATAATAATAATAATAATAAAGAACCATAAAGAAATGCAAAAATGAAAAAAAGATCAAAAGTGAGAAACGATATATGTATGTTGTGTTGTCAATAGTAAGAGAAACAATTGAGACCCTGCAATTGTGTGTAAATGAGGCAGAAAGTCAGGTCACAACCTAGGACTTGGTCACGATTTTCGTGATGCCATATGGCAGCAGGGTCTACCATTACTTTTTTAACTTTTATCCTCTTCACCAATAGATCGGCTCGCTAGCCGCCCGGGCGATCGGTCACGTCTCTGTCACGCACTGTTGGCAAGTACTGGGCATGCACCGGCTCCTGAATGTACCTGAACCTGCTCCAGTGTTGGTCAAGAGCTCACACTCGGTGCCGTCACAACACTTTTTGGTAGATTGTTCCAAGAGTTTACAACCCTCACTCCGAAAAAGTTTGCCCTCACAGTTTTCTGGACTTGCGGCTTCTTCAATCTTGAGCTGTGACCCCTTGTGGGGCAAGTGTATGCCAGCTCCAAGTAAGGACACTCGACTGAGTAGTGCCCCCTGAGATGCTTATGCACCTCAACTAGGTTACCCTTGCCCGTCTGTAGTATAAACTAGACCTTCCTGTGTTTGAGGACAGGCGGTTCGACACAGCACTGACCCACATTGTGTTCACAGAATAGGGTATTTGAACTAAACTGTCCAGGCTAAAGGTCCATAAGAGTCCCGGCCCTGATATGGTGCATCCTAGAGTGCCAAGAGAGTTGTGCAACGAGCTTGCCGAGCCCCTGAAGATCCTGTTTTGTAAATACCTGGATGAACAAATGGTCCCCAGTGAATGGAAAGTGGCTTATGCGAGTCCTAACTTCAAGAAGGGCGATCGTCACTCCACGAACAACTATAGACCGGTGAGCCTGACCAGCATAATATATAAAGTACTTGAGAGTATTATCAGAGATGCCGCAATGGAACATCTACTACGAAACAACCTTGTAAAGGATTGCCAACACGGTTTTATGCCGGGGCGCTCCTGATTAACACAATTGCTCAAGGTATTGGCTATTTGGACCCATATTCTGGAACGGGGTGGTAATATCGACAATATTTACCTAGATTTTGCCAAGGCTTTCGACAGTGTACCCAATGAAAGGCTGAAGATCAAACTGGAAGGGTACGGAATTCGGGGAAATGTCCTAGCGTGGATAGAAGACTTTCTACATAACCGCAAGCGGTGTGTGGTGATTACTGGCACGAAATCGTCATCCGTACCTGTCACAAGTGGGGTACCATAGGGCACTGTAGAGCTGCAGAAGGACCTCTGTGGGTTCCAAGAATGGTCGAAGAAATGGCTGCTGAGATTCAATGTCACGAAGTGTAAGAGGATGCACCTGGGGCGTACCAACGGTAAGGAGGCGTATCATATGTCCCAACGGGATGAAGAAACTGCACTATTTGAGACTGAATGTGAGAAGGACCTAGGTGTGAATGTTGACAATGAGCTGAAGTTCTCGGGCCATTGCGAGAAGAAGGTAAATCAGGCAAATAAATTATTGGGTCTTATAAGAAGGTCGTTCAGATATCTAGACGTAATGCCCCTCGTAGCGATCTTCAAGAGTGAAGTGCTTCCCCATCTGGAGTACTGTCACCCCGTCTGGTCCCCGAGATATGCTAGGGACTGTCAGTTGGTTGAAAATGTTCAAAGGAGGGCCACCAGACTGGTGCCTGCACTTCGGCACCCCAGCTACCCTGAGAGACTGGTGCGCCTGAACTTGCCTCAATATATTATGCTTCCAATATCTTCCCAGTACCTCCCTGTTTGGTAGCTGCCTACTACCTACTACCAAAAATCCTATTAGGGTTTTGCCTATATAAGTACCTGTAAATCTCTTAAGGAAACCATTGTTAAAGAGTAGTTCCTTTATATATTTCACTTCAATGTCCAAGTGGAAATAGCTTGAACATATATTAAAGGCTCTGTCGGTAAGAGTACGCATTACATTTCGTTTGTAATTAAGAGGAATGAAAGCTGAAAATTTTGTACTCAAACCTGTGAATATTGGTTGTCTGTTTAAGGCTGTCTCAATATTGTCCTTTCCTAATTCACGAGTCAATTTGATGTTGCCAGGCTTTGAATATAATTAATTTAGGAACATAGGGACGTGACCAAGCTATACGAAAATTTAAAATGTTTCAACATACCGTCGATAGAACAAAGGTTAGCCAAAACTTCATGTTGACCAACGTGGGACCTAAACACCATGACATTGTTTAAGCTGTTTTTAAATAAAAGCAAACAATCATTTACAGCCAGTTTTAAAAATTCTTTAATTTGTGGTCTATTGAATCCATTAACTATATCTGTATTAGAGAACAATTCATCTGTACATATGTCAATAGTTTAGGCAAGAGGGATGTTGGTAAATAAAGACTGTATATCAAAGTTAGCCATAACACAGTTGATGAACGAGATGCTGGTTAGCTCCTTAACAAAACTAAAAGTCTATAACAGAGTATTGATTATAGGTTATTGGTGACAATATGGGAACCAGGAGTTTTGACAGATTATTGTTGAAGGTGCCGACGGCAGACAAGATAGGGTGTAAGGGACACTCATCCTTGTTTACCTCTGGCAGACCGTACAGGATACCTGGTTTAGACCCGCTAACAAAGAGTTTTAAAAAGGAGGAGTCATTAATGACATTCTTGTTTTAAGTTTACGAAGAAGTATGATTATCTTGTCCTCATACTTAAGAATTACCTTGAATAAGACGTCTAAGATGGGGCAAATTTAGTTCTGTCGTTAAGTATATTCAACATTTTCTGAATGTATAATGTTTTATTAAGTACCACAATCCCAATACCCTTGTCTGGTTTAGTGCTGACAATATTGTCGTTGGATGCTAAATTCTTAAATGCGAGAAATTCTTCCTAAGAAAGAGTTTGTTTGGTGCTGAATGAATTGAATGAATAATATAACCAAAACGCTAAGTGGCGGAAAGAGTTAATGAAATAATGCAAACCTTTTGATACTGGATCATATAAACTGAGAGGAGACAATTTTTTAAAGTGTCTCGAAACCAAAAAAATAAAAATAATAAAAACGTCTAATTTGCTGGGATTATAAGCAAATTTCAGACCTTTAGATAAAGATTGTTGTTGTACTAGTGAGAGAGACAGATCTGAGTAGTTGAAGATCACTACATTAGGGGATAGATTACCGTCGTGAACATAACCTAGTTTTCTAAGTTTGTGGTACTGGACGAGTTCAGTTCTAGATATATAATGCCAAAGGGAAACTGTTAAGTTCGCTCGCTTTGCCCCCCAAAATTAAGTTATGTTAAGTCTATTCCCGGTGAGTCACCATTGTATGTTAGCTCGTGAACACAAAACCCTTAATGTAATATATAACTGAAAGCCTTGCCTGGATTCTTCCGATTTTAGTACAGTACTGTTGTCAAGAGGAGTGGCTAGCATGACCAATTTTTTGTACTCAGTAAGTTTGCCAATCAACACATGTAAATGATAACGGTTTACGGTTAATTCGCCCACACTTTGTCAAGTTCTATTTATGTTTATTCCTGTACTAGATAACAATGTAATATATACTAATTAAGTCCCAGGTTGTTTATTCGCTGACTTTCAAATATAAAAATCTATATAAAATACACAAACTAAAAAGTTTTAAAATGTCAATCATACAGGTAATATAGAGTGGACTTAGGATGTTTGGTCACATATCAGCTGCTGACTGGTCCATTGAGATGGGCTCAAGCTCAGAACTTGACAAGCTGACTCTCGTTCAGGTCAAACTACGAAGAAATTGCATTGTACAGAAATTACATTGTATAAAACGTCTGGATTAAAGTGATACCCACCTTCAGTCCTGGTGCTCTCCGCGGTGGGGATAATCATGCCTGATACTGGCATGATACTGTCGGTGCACGAATTGCAACTCCAGTCAATGGAATGACCGGATCTAACAGCTGCCCGGTACTCAGCTCGAGATACACCAGTACCACATTTCCTGTGATGCCACTTCCCACACCCGTCGCATTGCAGACCTTCTTGCCGTGCTCGTAGTCACATTGCCTTGAATACAATAATCTTGACAGTCTGCCATCTTGTCATTGACTGACTAAATCCGTTGGACTTTAACAATTACGAAACCTACAGACGATATTTTCATAGTTTCGAAAACTTTATAGAAGTTTAGTTCTTTACATTAATACAATGCTAAACCTAAATAAAACAGGTAACAAAACAGGTGTGGGCGAACCGACTCGATAGTGTGGGCGAAATGACTTATGGGCGAACCGACTCGATAGTGTGGGCGAAATGACCGGATTCCATAATAACACATACCTTTAACTTGTTTTGACTCTGTGTGCAATTTTGTAAAAACAGTGAATTAGAAAGAATTGTGTTAAGGATTAGTATAGGACTAAAGTTTTAAAAATTAGATTAACAAAGTATCATTTGGAAGTTAGTGAGTGAGATAATTGAAATAATCAAACGATGTTATCAACGCCAGGTACATCAATTATAAGGTTAAACAAAGTGAATTCCCCAAACAAAATAATTGATGAAACAACTGAATTACAACAAAATGTGACCTTTTGATAACTCAACACCACTTATCTGTCCCTATGACTGGTGTGTGTGTGTGTGTGTGGTGTGTGTGTGTGTGTGGTGTGTGTGTGTGTGTGTGTGGTGGGTGTGTGTGTGTGTGTGTGTGTGTGTGTGTGTATGTGTATGTGTTTGTGTGTGTTTGTGTGTGTGTATTAAATATACACACATAACAGGGTACGTTACTTCTCGGGTCATTAAAACTTCGTCCCCATATCCTAAGATTTGTCGACATATCCCTGGCTGGCTCCACAAGTTTCCTCGTTAGAATTGGAAACAGTGACTTAACCTGTTGGTGGTCGTGTCAACTGTGTTGCTGAAACACGAGAATGTAAGAAACATTTCACAGCTGATTTTCTCGATAATTAGTCGGACGTGCTCAGGGGTTTGAATTGTATCTGAGCACTAGCACACTGTAATGTGTGCTGGTTGTGTCTACAACTCATTAAGATGATTAAGGGAACTTGTACTTACAGTATTTGTCACTATTTCGTGCTTATCAATTACACTCCGTCCTCGACTGGTGAGCTTGAAGTCTCTACAGACCGATGTATATTATATATATATATATATATATATATATATATATATATATATATATATATATATATATATATATATATATATATATTTCATGTTGATCCACAATGAAAACGTGGATAAGATAAATCTTGATAAAATCACACACGGGAAAAGGGAAACAACGGAGCACATTAGCTTTCGTCTTTATTCAAGACATCTTCAGACGAAAGCTAAGGTGCTCAGACTCCCTTCATATATATATATATATATATATATATATATATATATATATATATGTGTGTGTGTGTGTGGATTGCCCGCGTGCTATATGGACTGATGAGAAATATACTGTATGTAGCCTCGTGTTTCCTAGCTGGATTCGGTAAAATGCTACTCCGGCCACATAGTTGACGCGGGCAATCCACAGTGGAGGTTCACAGCGCTTAACAAGCACGTTGAGCAGTCTTTGTGTGCAATATAACAAAGCCCATAATTGCTTTTGTTGTCCTTGCGGTGCGGTGGTAGATCCCCGTTCACAACCAGAGGTCAAGGGTTCTAATCCTGACTACTGACGTATTGTTTGTATATGGAAGTACGCGTGAGATATATATAGAGATAGATAGATAGATATAGATATAGATATAGATATAGATATAGATATAGATATATATATATATATATATATATATATATATATATATATATAATTAATGGTATTTTATTTAAGGTAATTGAAAAACTTGTATCCAACCAAAAATAATTTTAAAAGAATTTTCCAATACTGTATAATTCTTCTGTACTCAAATATTTTAGGCACGTTTTCCCGTCTTCTCAGCTCGCAAAATTTTCTTCAGAAAAACTTAACTTTATTTTCTTAATAAAAGTTAGGAGAGGGAGAGTGTGTGGAGAGATAGCCGGCAAAGTTTGCTTCCAACTTGTTCACTGTGTTAAGTTTATGTCACGAAACTTGTCGATCACTGGAGCATAACAAAATGTTGATCACTGGAGTATAACACGATGTTGATCACTGGAGCATAACACAATGTTGATCATCAAAGCATAACAATGTTAATCACTGGAACATAACACAATGTTGATCACCGGAGCATAACGCAATGTTGATAACTGGAGCATAACATAATGTTGATCACTGGAGCATAACACAATGTTGATCACTGGAGCATAACAATGTTGATCACTGGAGCATAACACAATGTTGATCACTGGAGCATGATGCAATGTTGATCACTGGAGCATAACACAATGTTGATCATTGGAGCATAGCACAATGTTGATCACTAGAACATAACACAATGTTGATCACTGGACCATAACACAATGTTGATCACTGGAGCACAACACAATGTTGATCACTGGAGCATAACACAATGTTGATCCCTGGAGCATAACGCAATGTTGATCACTGGAGCATAACGCAATGTTGATCACTGGAGCATAACGCAATGTTGATCACTGGAGCAAACTACACAATGGTGATCACTGGATCATAACACAATGTTGATTCCTGGAGTTTAACACAATGTTGATCATTGGAACATAACACAATGTTGATCACTGGAGCATAACGCAATGTTGATCACTGGAACATAGCAATGTTGATCATTGGCGCATAACATAATGTTGATCAATGAAACATAACACAATGTTGATCACCGGATTAGAATGGAATGTTGATCACTGGAGCATAACACAATGTTGATCTATGGAGCATAACACAGTGTTGATCACTGGATTATAACACAATCTTGATCAATGAAGCAGAACACAATGTTGATCATTGGAGCATAACACTATCTTGACCAATGAAGCGTAACTCAATTTTGATCACTGGAGCAGAACACAATGTTGATCACTGGAGCATAGCACAATGTTGATCACTGGAGCATAGCACAATGTTGATCACTGGAGCATAACACAATGTTGAGCACTGGAGCATAAAGCAATGTTGATCACTAGAGCTTAACGCAATGTTGATCACTGAAGCATAACGCAATGTTTATCATTGGAGCATAACGCCATGTTGATCACTGGAGCATAACAAAATGTTGATCACTGGAGCATAACACAATGTTGATCACTGCAGCATAACACAATTGTGATCACTGGAGCATAGCACAATGCTGATCACCGGAGCATAACGCAATGTTGATCACGAGAACATAACAATGTTGATCACTGGAGCATAGCACAATGTTGATCACTGGAGTGGTACTGTGTGTGTGGCAGTGTAGGTGTGGTAGTGTGTGTGGTAGTGTAGGTATGGCAGTGTAGGTGTAGTACTGTGTGTAGGGTAGTGTAGGTGTGGTACTGGTAGTGTAAGTGTGGTAGTGTAGGTGTGTTACTGTGTGTGTGGCAGTGTAGGTGTGGTACTGTGTGTGGTAGTGTAGGTGTAAAGGCCTGGGACTTAGAGATAGAAATCCCTTACCAGACAAATCAGGATCTTAATAAAGGAAAGTCAATGACCAGGGTTTACTGAGGAATAACAAACAACCGTTTGAGATTGACATCTCTTTACTATAAAAAATATAACAAAACTCTGACACCACTCAACAAACATCAAATAACAATTACGGGAGTCAAACAATTAAGGCAGTCAACAGTTAATGGAGTCAGACAATTAATAGAATCAAACAATTAATGGAAACAAACAACCATAGAATCAAACAATGATCAGATATTTCCTACGGCAGCGGCCATGGGGAAGGTTCTGGAACGCTGTGATCCACTCTCAGGGGGAAGATCCAGTCAGCTCCTCACTTGTCCTCGGCGGCCGATGTCTTGCTACTCAGGAGAAACACCGGGGCACAGACGGAGGAGATGGCGTGGCAGCTGCTGTAGTAGGTGTCCGGAGATTGACAATCGATTTGTGAAGGTCTCGAGAAACAGCCCACGAGTCCAGGACCTATGATGATCACAACCAGAATTTGAACGAACAGCGAGGTGGTGTACGTGTACTGACGGCTGGGTAGTATCTGCCGGTGACACTGGTAGCAGGGACGTTCTCACCTCCGTCTAACCCCGGCAAGTGGGGGTCGCGCCAGCAAACAAGCGAGTGAACAGCGGTAACGAGCAGGAAGATCGTTTCCGCCCTTACAGTAGGTGTGGTAGTGTGTGTGTGGTAGTGTGTGTGTGTGGTAGTGTAGGTGTGGCGGTGTAGGTGTGGTAGTGTAGGACTGGTAGTGTAGGTGTGGCAGTATAGGTGTGGTAGTGTGTGTGGTAGTGTGTGTGTGGTAGTGTAGGTATGGCAGTGTAGGTGTAGTAGTGTGTGTGTGTGGTAGTGTGTTTGTGTGTGTGTGTGTGTGGTAGTGTGTGTGACCTTTTGGTGGCTGAGGAACAAACCAGTGACTCATACAGACAGATGTGAGCTCCCTATGATATATTGACCCCATTATAATCATCAAAACAACGAATAAATTGTTCTTACAATTAAACCCAACCATCCAATAAATTAATTCTTTTTATGATCCGCTTCAGTATTGTACCGCATTAATACTGGTTGTAAGTTATGTCTGTACTGTATGTCTGTTCCCATCTTTAATATTTTTTCTTTTAACTATTGTGACCTGAGTTATGTAATACTAATAATATAACAAGTGTATAAAAGTAAGACTTTACGTTAGTTAAGTCATAAAATTTGTTCTTTTAAGTATAACAAAATTACTTAAATTTAAACATTTATTATTAATGTTCCCCAACTGATTATCTTAATGGTGGGGTGGACTCATCGCCTGCCTCTTATCCTTGAGTATGCTAAAGGTCGGTGGTTCGCTCCCAGGGCAGCCCCAGTTCACCCAGTTAATTTTTCAGGGGAGAAGTAAAGCCTTGTTAAGTTCCTCAACTCCTTTACTGATAAATTGAGTTTGTAAAATTAATGTTGTGATTCAAAACATCTTAAAAAAAATAGTTAAATAAATTCACTTAAAATGAAAAGAAAGGAAGGAATTAAAAATGGAAACGATTGAGAAAGTTAAGCTAAGTATCTGAGAACTAAACTATCTATCATTTTGAGGTTACACTGATTCTTAATACCATGTCTGGTGGTGTAGTGATGGTGAAACTTTCTGCAAGATCTTCCATCTCATGTTCACATCAGGATTCTCAATACAAGATCCTTGACTCTAAATAATTGTTTGTGTAGTTTAACCCGGTGTGATAATTACTCTCTATGTACTGATACACAAGAAAAAGTATCTGCCATCATGTGACGTCACATATATCTGAAGGCCGTAACTTACAGGACCTTGGGAGCTCCTGTGCCGGAATAAGCCCCGGACATATATGTATACTGACAGATCACATAAACAGTACATGTCTCCCAAGCTATGATAAACCTCATTAAAGATATAATCTACTCAGATGAATATGGTGTTATTATAGTGGATACTCTCCCCTACAACTGCTGATTGGTCACTTGCCGTCTGCTTATCAGCTAACCAGCGGCAAGTTCCACAAATCAGCACTCGTGTTCGAAATGCACGGTGATTGGTCAGTTGTCGCCTTCATCTTAGCCAATCAGCAGCATTTCTCGACGTGGCCCCGGGCATCAGTAAAATAAACAAACCCATACTCCAGCATCTACCAATCAACATGATACTCCAACTCAGAAATATTTTTAATACATCACTCGCCTCTGGTTACTGCAAAAGGAAATTTAAAACAGCAAGCATCAGTACTTATATCATAACAAGGTAAATCACCCACTCAAGTATCAAATTACAGGCCAATCTCTCTTCTAAAAACACCGGGAAAAGTCCTAGAAAAAAATCATTAACCATCAACTGGGAATACACCTCAAACATGAAGAGAAATACAACCCCAGGCAGCACGGATTTAGAAAACACAGAGGAACCCATACAGCCTTAGCCCTAATTTACGAAAACATAGAAAACGCAATGCACAACAGAGATCAATGTGACGTAGTATTAAGGGACGTAGCAAAAGCATTCGACAAGGTCTGGCACTTTTTTTTTTCTTTTGAGATTATTACAGAACAGTCTTCAGCCACATAGACCAGAGGCAAAGTGTAATAATAATAATTCAAAGTAAATAAAAGAGTAGAATAAAATATTAATGGTAATAATAATAATAACACTGTGATAATAATAATAATAAATACAAAGAAATACAAGAATGAACAAAAAATCAATAGCTATATGTATGTTGCATTGTCTGTATGTGTATTATGTATGCTGTATGTATATTATGTATGTTGTATGTATACTATGTATGTACTCCATTTATATCCATTACTTATCTAGTCAGTAGCGTGTGGCAATGCCCTTTATCATGTCCTACACACTTAGATAATGTGCATGGCGACATCTGGAAGCTGCTAATGTATCACTTGCCACGTGTCACCTGAGAGGTCAGAGAGAGGCCAGTTGACCCACAGGGAGTGTAGGGACTACTGGCGCTGGGATTGCGCACCTCTGTACTTCCGTCAAAAGGAACCTACAAAACTCTTCAGGTGTTTGTGTTCGCTCCTGTAGTTAGAACTGAGCACCCCGAACCCCTACATGGCGCAGTGAGTTGATCGATGAGAAGTATAAGTGCGTTTGTGTAAAGTTAAGACCAGTAGACCCCCCCGCCCCGTCAACAGTGGCTCTCCTAATTGCATTGTCTCCCACAAAAACTCGTTTCGAATTACCAACGAGTTTTGAGCAGTGTGCAGTGACCGCAAGTTCCTGTGAAGTGATATAAGTGCCTCGTGTGTGTAGTGCTAAAGTGTGTCTTCGTTTTAAGGGATCCCCCAAGGTGGAAGGCTGATTCAGGGCATTTCTGAGGAGCAGTGCGTCAGCGCATCTTCTCTCGGCAGCGTCTCGTGGGTAACTGACTCACAGTGCTCCCGCCCGCCTCCACACCCCCCGCCTCCCCCGCCACACACACCACCGCACACACATACACACACGTACGAACGTACAGACTGCAGTCATTCCTTTATATATATATTTTATATATATATATAATTTACTTAGCTGTGTATTTAATTTTTTTTTTGTCTCACATCTTGTTGATACGACGGGCTGACCGGTCAACACTGATTTGAGATACAATATACAGATTAAGTAATTAAGCCTTGTTCTTTATGTAGTGGTGCAGTTGACACCCGGATGACCCCTCAGACGGATGACAGCTCTACAGAGATGGATGACCAGTCAGAACGAGCAGCTTCACCCTCTCCCACCACATCTCGAAGTCCTTCACCTCGATATTCAGCCTTGTCAAAAGAGGTAATTGCTTTAATGAAGTTTATGAGGGAGGAAAGGCGTGAGGTCGAAGCAGGAAGACGTGCTGAGGACGAAGAAAGGAGACAAGAGGAGGCAAACAGAGACCACTAAAGGAGATTGGAAGATAGTGAACGGCTTGCAGCTTTGATATCTAGCCTCACTGTTAACCAAGCCCCTGGCTATCCCACTGTTTTGGTATCGACTGGCTCAGATACCTCGTCAACGCCTTCTGTATGCCCCCCAGCCCCACCCAAAGCGGCTGCCCAACCCCCACCCATCTTGAAGCCTGATGCGACTTTCCAGATTTTTCATGAGTGGCGGCGACAGTGGATGGATTATGCTACAATGGTGGATCTCCAGAGCTTGCCACAGCCTAAACAACTCATTCAGCTACATATGTGCCTGTCTCTGGAAACGCAGTGTGTGTTGGAACATACGTTGCAGGTGCCCCGGATTTCTTCGTTGTCTGTAGAGGAGGTACTGGATGTTCTAGAAAGACACATCAAAGGTCAGCGGACTGAAGTTCTACACAGGAGGGAATTGTTTAGCTGTAGACAGATGGAGGGCGAGACTTTTGACGCCTTCTACGTACGACTCAAGAGAGCCTCGGAAGAGGTAGACATATGTCCCGGTAATTACCAGCAGTGCGAGGAGACCCAGTTGAAGCAGGTGATCATGATGGGTGTTAAGGACGAGGAGCTTGTCCAACGCCTCACCTCCCTCGACTCTTCCTCTTCTCTCAAGGATGTGTTGACAATATGTTGCTCCCATGAGGCTGCCAGGTGTGCCACCTCTGCCATCTGAGCTCCCCCTACAGCTGTACGGGCTATGTCCCAAAACAAGAAGGACAAGAAGTCTACCCCAACGCCTTCGCCACCACACCCACGCCCGGCACCCTTTGCAACAGCTGTGGTAGGCAGCACGGAACACAGGTGTGTCCAGCTGCTGAGTCTACCTGCAACAGTTGTGACCGCAAGGGTCACTGGTCACTTACAGTACGGTGCCCAGCCAAACGCGTTCAGTGCAATGTGTGTGGTCGTCTGGGCCACTACGACAAGTGTTGCCCGACCAACAAACCCAAGGGACAGCGTCGGCGGAAGCAGCAACACCCTTCCACCAGTGAAGGCCGCCCACAGTCGTCAAATCAGAGGCATGACGACCCTGGACAACGCCCAAGCCATATTAGGAAGGTGCACTCCTCCTCGCATCCCAGGACCAAAGTTCCTCAGCACATCAGCGTTATCGTGACCTACGGCAGTGTGTCATCCTATCTCGAGATGCTGCCCGACGCCGGCTCTGATGCTACGGTAATCGGTCCCGAGCATTTGCAATGCTTGGGGCTCTCTCCAGGTGATCTAGGACCGCCTCCCAAGGATCTCCGCTTCACGGTAGATGGTTCACAGATGGCCCCAGCCCTAGGTACACTCTATGCACATGTCACCTTTGGCAACAGGTCGTGTCAAGCCTGGATTGATGTGCATAATGGTGTCCCGACTCCTTTGCTGTCCTACAGACATTGCCAAGAGTTGGCCATCATCTCCCAGGACTTCCCAAAACCGATTCTCGAGGTAAAATACGCCAACAGGGTGCACGAAGGGAGCAGTAACTACCCTGCTGTCGCCCTACCCCTACCTCTGGCCAGTGACACCTCTTCTTCGGTAGTTGTCCCTGCTGCTTCACGTCTCCACGCCTTGGCTCGCCTCCACGACAGTCACCGTGGAGCCGAGGCCACCAAACGGCGTGCAAGACAGACTGTGTCCTGGCCTGGCATCGACATCTCCAATGCTGTTCATGCGTGTAAGCCCTGCCAAGTACTACAACCCCTGCCAGCAGCAGAAACCATTCACGAGTGACGACAACCCCACCCGCCCCTTTGAGTCTGTGTCGGCCGATTTTTTCTGTGTGTCAAGAAAGTCCTTCCTGGTTATCGTCGACCGTCTCTCTGGTTGGCCGGTTGTCATCAAGTGAGGTAATGACACGACGTCTGCCGCCACCATCAGCAAGTTCCGCCACTACTTCCGTGACGTGGGCGTTCCTGTGCGCCTGCGAACCGATGGAGGGCCCCAGTTCACAAGCCGGGACTTTGCTGCGTTCATTGACCGATGGGGAGTCCGGCATGTAGTGTCATCGCCCCATTACCCGCAGTCCAACGGCCACGCTGAGGCTGCTGTCAAATCCCTGAAGCACCTCATCCTCAAACTGGCCCCTTCTGGAAATATTGACTGCGAGGCCCTCGACCGGGGTCTCCTTGAACTCCGCAACACACCCAATCACACCGGACGCTCCCCTGCCCAGGTCTTGTATGGACGCTCCCTCCGTTCTTGTGTCCCTGCCCACCCTCAGTCCTTCTCCAAGGAGTGGCAGGCCAAGACAGAGGATTGTGATCGCCGAGCTGCCGAACTTGTTCAGGACGTGGTCGCCCGCTACAACGACCACGCCCGTCCTCTCCTTAGGTTGAGTGTCGGCACCCAAGTCCGTGTTCAGGACCCGACCTCCCTACGTTGGGACAAAGTGGGCGTAGTCATGGGTCTCGGTAGGTCACGGGACTACCAGGTGCGGTTACCCAGTGGTCGTGTGTGGTGGAGGAACCGCCGTTTTCTCCGCCCAGTAACAACGCCTTCTGCTGACCCCGCCACCAGTGTTGAGTCCCATACCCTCCCCAGTGATCAAGTCCCTCGACGCTCAGAACGGATCCAAAAGAAAAGGTCCGCTCAAGACTTTGCTATGAGCGTATAGGGGGGGGAGGGAGGTGTATGTATATTATGTATGCTGTATGTATATTATGTATGTATGTACTCCATTTATAGACATTACTTATCTAGTCAATAGCGTGTGGCAATGCCCCTTATCATGTCCCACACGCTTAGATAATGTGCCTGGCGACATCTGGAAGCTGCTAATGTATCACTTGCCACATGTCGCCTGAGAGGTCAGAGAGAGGTCAGTTGACCCATAGAAAGTGTAGGGACTACCGGCGCTGGGATTGCCCACCTCTGTACTTCCGTCAAATAGAACCTACAAAACTCTACAGGTGTTTGTGTTCGCTCCTGTAGTTAGAACTGAGTACCCCGAAACCCTACATTGTCAACTAAGAGAAACAATTGAGACCTGCTATTGTGTGTAAATGAGGCAGAAAGACACAGAAGCAACCTGGGACTTGGTCACAATTTTCGTGATGCCATATGGCAGCAGGGTCTACCATTAGACAACACATTACGCTTCCAATAGGCCCAAGCATCAAGCTATACAGTGGTGTACCACATGGAAGTAACCTCTCGCCAACACTCTACACAATATACACGGCGGACATGCCACCTCCTACACACGGAGAATACGTTGCTTATGCTGATGACGTCATGCAAATCATCCGACATCCAGGCAAGGGCAAACAGATGATGGCACGGAAAACAACCCACGCCATCGAGCAAATCAACGAATATGAAGAAAAGTGGAATATACAAACCAATACACAGAAACTAATGATAATACACATTGCCAAAATAAACCCTACACCAATCACAGTCAACAACGTACCTATACAATACTCCAACGAAGGCAAAATACTGGGACTCATAATAACAAGAACAGGCATAGCAAAACACATAACACAACGCAAAACGCTTGCCCAATCACAACTCACAAAACTACGAAGATTTGGAAAAATGGACACCAAAATTCAACTACACCAATTCAAAGCACTTGTCCGCCCCTACCTAGAGTATCCACCAATACCACTCGGCACGATCAGCAAAACCAGCCAACATAAATTTCAATCAGTAAAAAACAAAGCTATCCGTAGAGCATCAAAGCAACTCCCCCCATACACCACCACCAAAATACAAGAACTTCACGAATTATACAATATCGAATCACTGATCACACGTACACACAGCCAAGCCCAGAGAACCTGGAGCAAACTTGAAGAGTTGGAGGACCCAATATTCTCCCAGTTAAAAGAAGTAACTACTAAAACACACAGCTGGTGGCCCAAGAGCCTCCATGCCAACATAGAAGAACAAGACCCACTTTACACATATATGTGAACAAATAACACCACCATCTAAGAAACAAATTAACACCCATTATACTAATGAATGCCTAGCTAAACAGCTCTCCCCCTCCACCTGCCAACACCCCAACCAATCAACTCGTCTCAGCTTGGTGGACAGCCCACCTACTATCACCTCCTACTACTTAACTTCCCGTTTCTATGTTTTCCTTCTCTCTCTCCTCTCCTCTCCCAGGGCAAAGTCATTTGACACTATTTCATTATCATTATCATCATGAGGGCAGACAACACCAAGCTCTTAAGCAGAGAAGACCTCCTCTAAAGAAGCTCCAGCAACTCCTCTACCACGCAGCAACTTCCCAGCACCTAACTGTTCTGTACATATAATATATATAAAAAGAAAATGCCATTGTGAGTTTCCTTTCTCACCTCCATCGTTAGTGGGAGATCTCCTACATGTCACAGAGAAATTAGACTACTGGCCACATACAGCTTTGTTTGTTTATGTTTTAGTAGGCAAGATATAGTTGTTCTATGTGTATTTAAACGACCAAACTTTGCGGCGTGAAAGTAGGCACCGAGACCCTTGGGACCTTCATATGAGTGATGAACAATTGTTGAGGTTCTTCATTATTTCGTCTGTGTGAAGAATTAGACACCGTTATAAGGCAGAGAATGGAGAGGTGATGCGTTGTACCGACTCTCGCCCAACTGTTATTATAATTTGTACTTATAATATTTTTATTATAAACTGTGCTACTAGTTTCTTGAATCGTTAAATAGTGAATTCGAATTTTTCACAAATGTGGATTTATTTTTAATTATTGGTAAGATCTTCAGTGTGGTGAACAGGGGCCATCTTATCCAAAACTTCAGTCCCATTCCCTTCCATTTGTTCCTAACCTAACCTAACCTAATCTAACTCCACAGGTATAATTAAAGTATTAATCATTTGATGACATAAGCTGGCGGCTAATCTTCAGATAATCCAAAAATCTGCTGCAGACAGATCATTCTGAAAAGTCTTTATCACTTAACTCACAGCTGCCCACCGTGTGTTTGTCCCACCCTGTCCCATGGTAAAGAGATAGTTCAACTTAACTATTCACCAAACATGTAGTTGTAGTAGTAGTAGTAGTAGTGTTGTTATACTTGTGTTTATCGAAGCGTATTATAAAATGGAACTGTACTGTTATATATTATTAAGTGTGGGTTGTAAGTAAGTGTACAGTACACCATTACTTAAAAGATACACGGAAGAATACATTTAGACATTACAGTGTTCAGTATAGAGCATAAATGAACTGTATGATGTGTTGGTAAATACTAAAAATGTCATCTACTAAACTGTGGCAGACAATTAAGCCTTCACTGTACTGTATAACCCATACAATATTAATACCATAACAAAACTCAACTGACTCGTCACTTGTTGGTAAATAAACCTGAATTATTGCCAGGATACTGAGTTTATTATTTAAGTTACCTAAGACAACTATCTAATTCTCCTCAACATTCTTTTTGGTTAGGTTAGGTTTGGTTAGGTTGAGCTCATTATCTCACTGGTATCTCACAGGAACACTATCTCTCACAGTGACAATCTTCACCTCCCACCCACAGTTTGTGTTGCCTATCTTATTGTAAGGTCTCCATACTGGACGGTCCTAATTTAAGTTCATGCTCACTCGTTCTTAAGTTTTATGTATTGTTGTTTTAAATCACACACACACACACACACACACACACACACACACACAGTGTATATGTTACGGGTTTTTTTATGAAATCGGTTATTTTGCAAAATTCCCGGCATGCATATTGATAATTTGGCGAAATACCTTACAAACAGACTAACCAAAGTTAAAAAAAAAAATGAACACGACCATTTAACTGTGTAACAATCTACACAAGCCATCCTAACCTAGCCTAACCTCTCGCTTAGTTTAGGTTGTCTGTTTGTAAGTTATTTCGCAAAATTACTAATTTGCATGCCGGGAATTTTTAAAAATAACCAATTTCATAAAAAAAAGTAACATACACACTGTGTATGTGTGTGTGTGTGTGTGTGTGTAATAGAGAGTAGTATTATAATTCAAGGCTTACTGGTCAAAAGGGGAGAATTTGTTTAAGGTGTAGAAGCTGTCGTTAACACAACAACCACACCTTCACAGCCTCGGTCAGGGAATAATTGGACCAGACATGATCAAGTAACCAATTAACATAGGACTGTTGGATCGACGGAGGCATATGGTATTACTCCCACCGGGTACACACACACGAACACGTATATACAGTACATGCCTACCTATTTAACTAAGACTCGAGTACATCAAACCTCTGTGTTGTTGTTCCTTCAGGAATGTGTCTAGTGTTTTCGGCGACACGACAAGCTCCTCACACCCGCCTATCACACCGGAAGTTGCAGCTATCAGGAGGTCCGGTCAACAGGAGAAGCAGAAGTGGCCGAGAAACCTCCAACAGTATCAGCGTGCCGCTTGGGCTTGGCAGCAAAAGTAAAGACAGTCTTGTGGAGCCCATAGAGCCTTTACTGGACCTCAGCACACACGGGCAGCCCGGTAGTAAGTCGTCGCGCCCGCTATTCGACGAGGCGGCGCCACGCAACGTGTCCGGCCTGGCTGGCACCGCCGCGTACCTACACTGTCTCGTGCACAACCTCGGCAACAGCAGCGGAAATGCTTCGCCATGCCACAGCTTTGTCTCACTGCATTTCAGAGTACTGTTCTTTTGTATCATTGTTTGTAATATCATTGCCTTTCAAATCAATACTTTCAAATGCCACTGCGATTTTAAGTCACTACCAAATGTTCTTTCCTTATCATTCCTCTTCGTCACTGTCATTTGTATCACTGGTCTCTTTTGTCACTGCACTCTCACATTACTTTTAATATCACTGTTTTATCATACCATTGTTATATGTATCACTGTTTATTGTGACACTGCCTCTTGTACCACTGTTTCATGTATCACTGCTACTTGTATAACTAATTCATTATGTCACTGTTTAGTCTACATATAGTATCACTGTTATGCCATTATGTTTACCTAAGTCAGACTTTTGTGGGGTGTGTCATATGGCCAACAATGTATAAGACCATATTCTCTGAGTGATGAGTAAACACTTGAGCAGTTTATTGGAGTACATATACGCTTGTACTGTGTAGAGCCATTATTAACCGTTACTGGCAATTTCGACACAGAAGTTCACGTGGTACTCTTTTAAAAACCCGTACTATTCACCCAAGATAATAAAAAATGCAGACTTTATCTCTAAGATTAGTTTTTCCGCAAGACACAACGCGGTATATAACGAGAAGGATGGATTACCGGAAAACCCAAAGTCAGTGTAATGGTTCCCAGCGGTTGTGTACGTTAGTGGAGGCTCACTCAGCACACTGGCTCTCTTGTTTCCACACACACACACACATGTTCCCATTTCCATATTTGTGTCGTAAATGTAGAATATGTTTCTGTATGTATATAATAAGATTAGTCACCTCAGCTTATGATACCTGATGAACGATTGACTAATGAAAGAAAAGACAATTTAAGGTAGGAAAAAAAGTCATATTTTATTTAAACACCATACGGGTTTGGTTGGGGATGGGTTGGGTTGTTGGGTTGTCATTATAGTGGTTAATACTTTATCAAGGTGAAATAAGCCGGGGTGCCTAATCTTCATATGATCCGTATACTGTTTATAATCAACACAATAACTAGTGTAAAATTATTCCTAGTGAGTCAGATGGCATGTGTGTTGGTTTGTTTAGTCTACTGTTATGTACTGTTGGTTACTTTTCAGGTTAGGACATTTGAAAATCTGGCGGCGGCTATTCTTAGATGTCTCAAGCATAGCCAAAACTCACAGTTAGCGTATAAATGGATGGATTTGGTTGATTTAAGTGATCTGACAAGAGAGAGCTATAAGTCGATAACAATCATTAAAAATTGTCCAGAATTACATGAATAAATAGCAAGAGTTTTTTAAACTATGAGACATCTAAGAATGTTTAAACTAGCAATACCAGTTTCTGCATAAAACGACTTACGACACACTATACTGTAGTGTGGTGGCCAACCTTACCAGTGAGATAGCCTGAAATACAGAAGCTCTGCTTAATATTCCTGGATTGTAACTACATGTTATTAAGCCTGAACTTTTAAAACAAAGCACAAATAAATTGAGATAAATTACGAAGAAGAAGCAGTCTCTTTGGTGGAGAGGGAGTGGGTGGAGGGGAGTGAGAGGTGGGAGGGAGAGTGTGGGGTGGAGGAGAGTGTGTGGGGTGGAGGAGAGTGAGGTGGAGGAAGTGGTGGAGGGAGTCAGGGGTGGAGGAGAGTGAGGGTGGAGGAGAGGTGTGGGGTGGAGGAGAGTGTGGGTGGGGAGAGTGGGGGAGTGGAGGAGAGTGAGGGGTGGAGGGAGGGTGAGGGTGGAGGAGAGTGAGGGGTGGAGGGAGAGTGGTGGTGGAGGGAGAGTGAGAGGTGGAGGAGAGGTGTGGGGTGGAGGAGGGGTGTGGGGGTGGAGAGGTGGGGTGGAGGAGAGTGGGGGTGGAGGGGAGGAGTCAGGGGTGGGGAGAGTGGGGGTGGAGGAGGTGTGTGAGGGTTGGAGGAGGTGTGGGGTGGAGGAGGGGTGGGGGTGGAGGTGGGGGTGGAGGGTGGGGTGGAGGTGGGGGGTGGAGGAGGTGGTGGTGGAGGAGTGGGGTGGAGGGGAGGTGTGGGGTGGAGGTGTGGGGTGGAGGGAGAGTGAGAGGGTGGAGGGAGAGTGAGGGGTGGGAGGAGGTCAGGGGTGGAGGAGGGAGTCGGGGTGGAGGAGAGTGAGGTGGAGGAGGAGGTGAGTGGTGGAGGAGAGTGAGGAGGTGGAGGAGAGGTGTGGGGTGGAGGGGGAGAGTGTGGGTGGAGAGAGTGAGGGGTGGAGGAGAGTGAGGGGTGGAGGAGGAGTAGGGGTGGAGGAGAGTGAGGGTGGAGAGAGTGGGTGGTGGAGGAGGTGAGGGGTGGAGGGTGAGAGTGGTGGTGGAGGGGTGTGGGGTGGAGGAGGGGTGTGGGGTGGAGGAGAGTGAGGGGGTGGAGGAGGTGGGGGTGGAGAGAGTGGTGGTGGGGTGGAGGTGGGGAGGTGGGAGAGTGAGGGGTGGAGGGAGTGGGGGGTGGAGGAGGTGGGGGTGGAGGGAGTGGAGGGAGGTGGAGGAGAGTGAGGTGGAGGGAGAGTGAGGGTGGAGGAGGAGGTGAGGGGTGGAGGGGAGGTATGGGGTGGAGGAGGTGTGGGGTGGAGGAGAGTGAGGGTGGTAGAGTGAGGGGTGGAGGGGAGGTGAGTGGTGGAGGAGGTGTGGGGTGGAGGGGGGGGAGGGGTGGAGGAGGAGGTGTGGGGTGGAGGGAGGTGTGGGGTGGAGGTGGGGGGTGGAGGGAGGGTGGGGGGTGGAGGAGAGTGGGGGGTGGAGGAGGTGTGGGGTGGAGGAGGAGGTGTGGGGTGGAGAGTGGGGGTGGAGGAGGTGAGGGGTGGGGAGGGAGTGGGGGTGGAGGAGGTGGGGGTGGAGGGGGTAGGGTGGAGAGTGAGGGAGTTGGAGGAGAGTGGTGGTGGAGGAGGTAGGGAGGTGGAGAGAGTGTGGGGTGGGGAGAGGGGTGGGGTGGAGGGAGAGTGAGGGGTGGAGGAGAGGGAGGTGGAGGGGAGGTGAGGGGTGGAGGGAGAGTGAGGGGTGGAGGAGGTGAGTGGTGGAGGAGAGTGAGGGGTGGAGGAGGTGGTGGGTGGGAGAGGTGTGGGGTGGAGGAGGTGTGGGGTGGGAGGAGGTGGGGTGGAGGAGGTGGGGGTGGAGGGAGGTGGTGGTGGAGGAGGTGGGGTGGAGGTGGGGGTGGAGGTGGGGTTGGAGGTGGGGTGGAGGAGGTGGGGGTGGAGGAGGTGGGGGGTGGAGGGAGAGTGAGGGTGGAGAGTGAGGGTGGAGGAGGGGAGTGTGGGGTGGAGAGAGTGTGGGGTGGGAGAGGAGAGTGTGGGGTGGGAGAGGGAGAGTGAGGGGTGGAGGGGGAGAGTGAGGGTGGGAGGAGAGTGAGTGGTGGAGGGAGGTGTGGGGTGGAGGAGAGTGGGGGGTGGAGGTGTGGGGTGGAGGTGTGGGGTGGGGGTGGGGAGGAGAGTGAGGGGTGGAGGAGAGTGGGGTGGAGGTGTGGGGTGGAGGAGGTGGGGGGTGGAGGAGAGTGGGGTGGTGGAGGGGTGGGGTGGAGGTGGGGTGGAGGGAGGGGGTGGGGAGGTGGTGGAGGTGTGGGGTGGAGGAGAGTGTGGGGTGGAGGAGGTGGGGGATGGAGGAGAGTGTGGGGTGGAGGAGAGTGAGTGGGTGGAGGAGGGTGGTGGAGAGTGAGGGTGGAGGGAGTGAGGGTGGAGGAGGTGAGGGGTGGAGGGAGAGTGGGTGGTGGAGAGTGAGGGGTGGAGGAGAGAGTGGGGTGGAGGGGAGAGGTGGAGGGTGGTGGAGAGTGTGGGGTGGAGGAGGTGTGGGGTGGAGGAGGTGGGGGTGGAGAGAGTGTGGGGTGGAGGAGGTGGGTGGTGGAGGAGAGTGAGCGGTGGAGGAGGTGAACGGTGGAGGAGTTGGAAGGGGTGGATGGAGAGGGTGAAGGGTGGAGGAGAGTGAGTGGGTGGAGGGGAGAGTGAGGGGTGGAGGGAGGTGAGGGGTGGAGGAGGAGTGTGGGGGTGAGGAGAGTGAGAGGTGGTGGTGAGGAATGGGGTGGAGGAGTGTGGGTGGGAGGAGAGTGAGGTGGAGGGAGAGTGAGTGGTGGAGGAGGTGTGGGGTGGGAGGAGAGTGAGGGGGTGGAGGAGAGTGAGACGGTGGAGGAGATTGAGGGTGGATGAGGGTGAAGGGTGGAGGAGAGTGGTGGTGGAGGGAGAGTGAGGGGTGGAGGAGAGTGGGGTGGAGAGAGTGAGGGGTGGAGGAGAGTGAGGGTGGAGAGGAGATGTGGGGTGGGGAGAGTGGGGGTGGAGGATTGGAGGGTGGAGGAGTGTGAGGTGGTGAGAAGAAGAGTGAGGGGTGGAGGAGAGTGAGGGTGGAGGGAGAGTGGGGTGGAGGAGAGTGGAAGGTGGAGGAGGAAGTGAGAGGTGGAGAGTGTGGGGGTGGAGGAGAGTGTGGGGTGGAGGAGGAGTGAGGGCAGGAGAGTGAGGGTGGAGGAGGAGTGGTGGTGGAGGGAGTGAGAGGTGGAGGAGGTGAGGTGGAGGAGGTGTGGGGTTGGAGGAGAGTGAGGTGGAGGAGGTGGGGGGTGGAGGAGAGTGAAGGGGTGGAGGGAGGGTGAAAGGTGGAGGTGGGGGTGGGGAGGTGAGAGGCGGTGGGAGATGGGGTGGGGAGGTGTGGAGGGTGGAGAGTGGGGGTGGAGGAGGTGGAAGTGGAGGGAGGTGAAGAGATTGGAGGAGGTGAGGGTCGGAGGATGTGGGGATGTGGGGAGGTGGGGGTGGAGGAGGTGGAGGTGGAGGAGAGTGAGGGGTGGAGGAGGTGAGGGGTGGAGGAGAGTGGGGGGTGGAGGAGAGTGAGGGTGAAGGAGAGTGTGGGGGTGGAGGAGAGTGGAAGGGTGGAGGAGAGTGGGGTGGAGGAGAGTGGAAGGGTGGGAGAGTGAAGGGTGGGAGAGTGAGGGTGGAGGAGAGTGAAGGGTGGAGAGAGTGTGAAGGGTGAAGGGCGGAGGAGGTGGGGGGTGGAGAGTGAGGGGTGGAGGAGGTGAAGGGTGGAGAAAGTGAAGGGTGGAGGGAGGTGGGGTGGAGGAGGTGTGGGGTGGAGAGGGAGGGGGGTGAGGGAGGGTGGGAAGGGAGGTGAGATTGGAGGTGGATGGTGGGAGGAGGTGGGGGGTGAAGAGTGAGGGGTGGAGGAGAGTGAGGGTGGAGGAGAGTGAAGGGTGGAGGAGGTGAGGGGTGGAGGAGGTGATGGCGGAGGAGGGAGTGAGGAGTGGAGAGAGAGTGAGAGGGTGGAGGGAGAGTGAAGGGTGGAGGAGGTGAGGGGTGAGAAGGAGAGTGAGGGGTGGAGGTGGGGGGAGGAGGAGTGAGGGTGGAGGAGTGAGGTGGAGGAGTGGAGAGGGTGGAGGAGGTGTGGGTGGAGGAGAGGTGTGGGGTGGAGGGAGAGTGAAGGGTGGGAGGAGGTGGGGGTGGAGGAGAGTGGGGGGTGGGAGGAGAGAGAGTGAAGAGGGTGGAGGTGAAGGGGCGGAGGGAGGTGGGTGGAGGAGAGTGTGAGGGGTGGAGGAGAGTGTGGGGTGGAGGAGAGTGAGGATTGAAGGGAGAGTGAGGTGAAAGGAGAGTGTGAAGGGCGGAGGAGAGTGAGGGAGTGGAGAGAGTGAGGGGTGGAGGAGAGTGAAGGGTGGAGGAGAGGTGTGGGGTGGAGGAGGTGGGGGTGGAGAGAGAGTGGGAAGAGGGTGGAGAGAGTGATGAGGGGTGGAGGAGGGGGAGAAGGGTGTGGAGAGAAGTGAAGGGGTGGAGGAGAGTGAAGGGTGGAGGGAGAGAGTGGGGAGTGGAGGAGTGGGGTGGAGAGTGGAAGGGGGTGGAGGAGAGTGAGGGGTGGAGGAGGTAGTGAAGGGGTGGAGGGAGAGAGTGGTGGAGGAGGAGTGGGGTGGAGGAGAGTGTGGGGTGGAGAGGTGAAGGGTGGGAGGAAGTGGGGTGGAGGAGAGTGAAGGGTGGAGAGAGAGTGAGGTGGAGGAGAGTGAAGGGGTGGAGGGGAGAGTGGGGTGGAGGGAGGTGAAGGGTGGAGAGAGAGTGAGGGTGGAGGAGAGTGAAGGTGGAGGAGAGTGGGGGTGGAGGGGGGGAGGGAGTGAAGGGTGGAGAGAGTGAAGGGGTGGAGGAGAGTGAAGGGGTGAAGGAGAGTGAGGGTGAAGGGAGAGTGGAAGGGCGGAGGAGGTGAGGTGGAGGAGAGTGAGGGGTGGAGGGAGAGTGAGGGGTGGAAAGGGAGAGTGAGGGGTGGAAGGAGGAGTGAAGGGTGGAGGAGGTGAGGTGGAGGTGTGGGGTGGAGGAGAGTGGAAGGTGGAGAGAGTGAGGGTGAGAGGGTGGGGTGGAGGAGAGTGAAGGGCGGGAGGAGAGTGAGGAGTGGAGGAGGTGGGGAGGGTGGAGAGTGAGGGGTGGGAGGTGAGGGGTGGGGAGGGAGTGGGGGTGGAGGATGGTGAAGGATATGGGAGAGTGAGGTGGTGGGAGGGAGAGTGGTGAAGGGGTGGAGGAGAGTGAGGGTGGAGGAGGAGGTGGGGTGGAGGATAGTGAAGGGTGGAGAGAGTGAGGGGTGGAGGGAGGTCAGGGGGGTGGAGAGGTGGTGGTGGAGAGAGTGAGGGTGGAGGGAGAGTGGGGTGGAGGGAGAGTGAGGGGGTGGGAGGAGAGTGAAGGGTGGAGGGGAGAGTGAGGGGTGGAGAGGGAGTGAGGGGTGGAGGAGAGTGAAGGGGTTGGAGGAGGAGAGTGAGGGTGAGGAGAGAGTGAAGGGTGGAGGAGAGTGAAGGGTGGAGGAGAGTGAAGGGTGGAGGAGAGTGAGGTGGAGAGAGGTGAGGTTCTGAAACAAGAGGAGAGACGAGGGAACTAAAAATAAGAGAGACATAGAAACACCAGAAGAGGAAGCAGCAACGAGAAGCCAGGAACACAATACTCACAAGATCAACCCGTGGAAATATAATGGTTGAGTGAAGGGCTTAACGTGATGGCCAGGAAGAGGCGACAACAGGAGGGAGATCTACACGGCCTCAACTTGAAGAAGATGTAAAAGAGAATGGAAATGGTAAAATGCCCGGTCCAGGGTGTGATGAAATAACCTTTCAACTTATTATGGAAGACGGAGAAAGTTTGAGAGAGGAAATTCTGGCCATGATAAAAGAAATTTGGAATAATAGAAAACTTCCAGAAGAATAATGTGAAACTATTATAGTCTGCATATATACTGGTATAAGAAAATTCAAGAGCTGTGTAAATTAATTGAATGTCAGCAACACAGTGCGTTTTTTTAAATGATTGTGGCGAAGAAACAACCCTGCAGGTGTGGAGGGGTAGAGTAGGCTACACACACAGCCACGTTACATATAATATTCCTTCAAACAATACTCTACATACATACAATAATACATACATACATACACACATACACACATACATACATACATACATACATACATACATACAGAGCACATATTTAAATTTAAGAATTATTTTGACAATGAAGAACAAAGAACTAAGAGTAAACGCTGCTGTGACCACTACTGTATGTATGATCCCTCACTGTATAATGTAAACACAACGTGAATAAGTTGAGACGCGGTGCTAAAGACAGACACCTAACGCCACTGTAGGTCTTCCTGAGTTAGTGTTGTAGAGATTACGTTAAGATGTAGGACCACAGACTTTGTTAAGGGCTAAAAGGCCTTACAGGGAGATGGAGGCAATATACTCCCTTGGCATTATGTGTTACATTTTACCAACTGGTTATGTTAGGTTAGGTTAGGTTAATCAATCTTCCGTTATGTTTTAATTCACAGATGTGGGTGTTACTAGGATAGTCACATTGTTACTGAGATGGTCACATTGTTATTAGGGAAGGTCATGGTGTTACTAGGATGGTCTTGGTGCTACTAGGATGGTCACGGTGTTACTGGGATGGTCACGGTGTTACTGGGATGGTCACAGTGTTACTAGGATGGTCACAGTGTTACTGAGATGGTCACGGTGTTACTGGGATGGTCACAGTGTTACTGGGATGGTCACGGTGTTACTAGGAAGGTCTTAGTGTTATGAGAATGGTCATGGTGTTACTGGGATGGTCACGGTGTTACTGGGATGGTCATGGCGTCACTAGGATGGTCATGGTGTTACTAGGATGGTCATGTTGTTACTAAGATGGTCACGGTGTTACTATTGAAGGTCATAGTGTTACTAGGATAGTCATGTCGTTACTAGGATGGTCATAGTGTTACTAGGATGGTCATGGTGTTACGGGATGGTCATGGTGTTACTGGGATGGTCACGGTGTTACTAGGATGTTCTACAGTGTTACTAGGATGGTCATAGTGTTAATAGGGTGGTCATAGTGTTACTAGGATGATCATAGTGTTAGGGTGGTCATGGTGTTACTAGGATGGTCATAGTGTTACTAGGATGGTCATGGTGTTACTAGAATGGTCATGGTGTTACTAGGATGTTTACGGTGTTACTAGGATGGTCATGGTGTTACTAGGATGGTCAGAGTGTTACTAGGATGTCCATGGTGTTACTAGGGTGGTCATGGCGTTACTAGGATGGTCGTAGTGTTACTAGGATGAGCCATAGTGTTACTAGGATGGCTGCGGTGTTACTGGGATGGTCATGGTGTTACTAGGATGGTCATGGTGTTACTAGGATGGTCAGAGTGTTACTAGGATGTCCATGGTGTTACTAGGGTGGTCATAGTGTTACTAGGATGGTCATAGTGTTACTAGGGTGGTCATGGTGATACTAGGATGTTCACGGTGTTACTAGGATGGTCATAGTGTTACTAGGATGTTCACGGTGTTACTAGGATTGTCATGGTATTACTAGGATGTTGAAAGTGTTACTAGGATGTTTACGGTGTTACTAGGATGGTCATGGTGTTACTAGGATGGTCATATCGTTACTAGGATGGTCATAGTGTTACTAGGGTGGTCATAGTGTTACTAGGATGGGCATAGTGTTACTAGGGTGGTCATAGTGTTACTAGGATGGTCATAGTGTTACTAGGGTGGTCATAGTGTTACTGGGATGGTCACGGTGTTACTAGGATGTTCACGGTGTTACTAGGATGGTCATAGTGTTACTAGGATGGTCATGGTGTTACTAGGATGGTCATGGTGATACTAGGATGTTCACGGTGTTACTAGGATGGTCATAGTGTTACTAGGATGTTCACTGTGTTACTAGGATGTTCATAGTGTTACTAGGATGGTCATAGTGTTACTAGGGTGGTCATAGTGTTACTAGGGTGGTCATAGTGTTACTACGATGGGCATAGTGTTACTAGGGTGGTCATAGTGTTACTAGGATGGTCATAGTGTTACTAGGGTGGTCATAGTGTTACTGGGATGGTCACAGTGTTACTAGGATGTTCACGGTGTTACTAGGATGGTCATAGTGTTACTAGGATGGTCATGGTGTTACTAGGATGGTCATGGTGTTACTAGGATGTTCATAGTGTTACTAGGATGGTCATGGTGTTACTAGGATGGTCATAGTGTTACTAGGATGGTCATAGTGTTACTAGGATGGCCATAGCGTTACTAGGGTGGTCATAGTGGTACTAGGGTGGTCATAGTGGTACTAGAATGGTCATAGTGTTACTAGGATGGTCATAGTGTTACTAGGGTGGTCATGGTGATACTAGGATGTTCACGGTGTTACTAGGATGGTCATAGTGTTACTAGGATGTTCACGGTGTTACTAGGATGTTCATAGTGTTACTAGGATGGTCATGGTGTTACTAGGATGGTCATAGTGTTACTAGGATGGTCATAGTGTTACTAGGATGGTCATAGTGTTACTAGGATGGTCATAGTGTTACTAGGGTGGTCATAGTGGTACTAGAATGGTCATAGTGTTACTAGGATGGTCATGGTGTTACTAGGATGATCATGGTGTTACTAGGATGTTCACGGTGTTACTAGGATGTTCACGGTGTTACTAGGATGGTCATCGTGTTACTAGGGTGTTCATAGTGTTACTAGGATGGTCATAGTGTTACTAGGGTGGTCATGGTGTTACTAGGATGGTCATAGTGTTATTAGGATGGTCACGATGTTACTAGGATGGTCATGGTGTTACTAGAAGGTTCACGGTGTTACTAGGATGTTCACGGTGTTACTAGGATGGTCATGGTGTTACTAGGATGGCCATAATGTTACTAGGGTGGTCATAGTGTTACTAGGGTGGTCATAGTGTTACTAGGATGGTCATAGTGTAACTAGGATGGTCATAGTGTTACTAGGATGTTCACGGTGTTACTAGGATGTTCATAGTGTTACTAGGATGGTCATGGTGTTACTAGGATGGTCATAGTGTTACTAGGATGGTCATAGTGTTACTAGGATGGTCATAGTGTTACTAGGATGGTCATAGTGTTACTAGGGTGGTCATAGTGGTACTAGAATGGTCATAGTGTTATTAGGATGGTCATGGTGTTACTAGGATGATCATGGTGTTACTAGGATGTTCACGGTGTTACTAGGATGTTCACGGTGTTACTAGGATGGTCATCGTGTTACTAGGGTGTTCATAGTGTTACTAGGATGGTCATAGTGTTACTAGGGTGGTCATGGTGTTACTAGGATGGTCATAGTGTTATTAGGATGGTCACGATGTTACTAGGATGGTCATGGTGTTACTAGAAGGTTCACGGTGTTACTAGGATGTTCACGGTGTTACTAGGATGGTCATGGTGTTACTAGGATGGCCATAGTGTTACTAGGGTGGTCATAGTGTTACTAGGGTGGTCATAGTGTTACTAGGATGGTCATAGTGTAACTAGGATGGTCATAGTGTTACTAGGATGGTCATAGTGTAACTAGGGTGGTCATAGTGTTACTAGGGTGGTCATAGTGTTACTGGGATGTTCACGGTGTTACTAGGATGGTCATCGTGTTACTAGGGTGTTCATAGTGTTACTAGGATGGTCATAGTGTTACTAGGACTGTCATGGTGTTACTAGGATGGTCATGGTGTTACTAGAAGGTTCACGGTGTTACTAGGATGTTCACGGTGTTACTAGGATGGTCATGGTGTTACTAGGATGGTCATGGTGTTACTAGGATGGCCATAGTGTTAATAGGATGGTCATAGTGTTACTAGGATGGTCATAGTGTAACTAGGGTGGTCATAGTGTTACTAGGGTGGTCATAGTGTTACTGGGATGGTCACGGTGTTATTAGGATGGTCATTTAGCACACCATAACAGACAAACAAAGACCTGTAGTGTCACCATCACATTAAGGGATCTCTGTTATCATTATTATTCCCATCAAGTCACAGTGACACATGGCGGTTGGCACAAAATTATCATATGTTGACTGGGGCCCAAACACAAGCTCTCACACTAGCGGTTGTTTTAGGCTTGGTAAATGACATGAAGAGCGGTGTATGAGTATGATAGAGCTTAATGGAGTGATAATAGAGAGGGTGAGTCACTTAACACTTCACGTTATCATATTTCACATCCATGAATAATTATGAATGTTGGCAAGTGAGAAATATTGTGTACAGATGACAACGAGGAACTGTGGGAACAAATGGCTTGGGAATGGGAAGCTAAGATAATGTGTTGCCTGGAGGAGGTGGGTACACAGCAGCACTATACTTACAGGGTGGGTATACAGCAGCACTATACTTACAGGGTGGGTGTACAGCAGCACTATACTTACAGGGTGGGTATACAGCAGCACTATACTTACAGGATGGCCCGGGGTATACAGCAGCACTATACTTACAGGGTGGGTATACAACAGCACTATACTTACAGGGTGGGTATACAGCAGCACTATACTTACAGGTTGGGCATACAGCAGCACTATACTTCCAGGGTGGGTATACAGCAGCACTATACTTACAGGGTGGGTATTAGGGTGTGTCAATTTAGGGGGTGAACTGGCTAAATTGAAAATCGAGTAATTTGGTAGCATTTTATTGTAGTCTTTAAGCATGCAAAACAATATTCTGGCATAAATTATTTTTTATAATAAGTCCTACCTACATCAAATGGATTTTTAAATGTACATATTTGTGAATTTATAACATAACCAGCGTTTGCACACATGTTACTGTTTCAAGTTTCAAATTATTATATTTTATTATCCGTAGTCTATTTGAAAGTAACCAATGCCTTCATACTCTCTTTGCTTTGGTTTCTTGTCATCAGTAGTCTGCTTGCTATTTGTGCTTTGATGTAACCTTCTCGCCTCTCGTGGCTGTAAACATGGCCCGCTGCTTCTGTGACCATTTTCACACATCTCTCCACACTTTGAGTGTGGGAAGGCCACTTCGGCACCTGCATTGGAGTCTCTTTAAGGTTTCTCAATTCTTGGCTAGTTAGACTTGTTGTCAATGGTGGCTCTAAGACTTCCAAACTCAAGTCAACCAATTCTGACAATTTGGTGGCATTGACGTTTATTGGGGGAACTTTTCTTGAATGAAACGAACAGTCTCCCAACTGGTCGTCATCTATTAGCGTTCCTCTAATCTTTAGAATGACTTCTACAGCCTCGGTTCGGAGATTGGTACATTGACTGCAAAGCATTGCTTGCAAAACTGCTTCTGATCGAGCATACCAAGCGGACCTTCTTGCCACAGGTAACACGATGTCCCTCACTACCTTCCTCTGTGTTCTTACTAGCTGCAATTGAAACAAAAGGTGATTGGGCCCATCCACCCACATAGGATTAAGTTTCACACTAAACCACTGGGGAAGATAAACTCCAATAATAAATTCAACAATTAACCTCAAATTCTTCAGCACTTTGCCCTTCAATTCGTGTTTGGAAATCCAAATCCTGCAGAAACGAAGAGCTGTAGTTAACCAACGGCTGTGACTGACAGGTCCAATCTCCAAGAGAGCCAATGACTGAGGCACTTCTCCTGATCTTATTGCTTGGGCAATACGATAAGCATAGGATTGATCTGTGCTGAGATCTTTGATGACTCCTTCAGACAACGCCGGAAGGGGAGGGCCAACTTCGACCTTTGGAAAGGTTGTATTTATTTCTAGTTGTGTTGCTTCATCCAGCATGATGCCAAGGGGACCTGACCACTTGTTGTTGCTCTTTGTAGGACCATCAAGTTCCTGGATGAGATGACGAAGAGGTAGCTCGCCTGTATGTAAATCACATACAATCCAAACAAGTCTTCTTCCTAGTTTTTTCTCTAAATGCGTCATTACACCCCCCTGCCATCCGGTGTTCACTGCAGTTGAATCTCCACCAACAGCCTGCAGTGAACTGCCAAGTCCTCTCTCCTGAACCCAACATAAAATATGATCAGCAATGACCTCTGCATGTTTCTTCCCTTCTACTTCAGTTTCGGGAGCAAAGTGAAACAAAAACCGACCACCAGGCTCAGAACAGACAGAGTAGTGTTCTTCTTTGATGAGACCTGGAAACTTTCTGTTCACTCCCTCTACTTCTAGCAAAACTTTTGTGTCATCTATTCTTCCATCAAACAAAAGACAGGAGAGCCCTCCCTCGCTTAAATCTTTTTCATGCTGATCAGATATTTCCTTCATTATTTTTTCTTGTGCTCTTCTAATTTTATTATGATCTATCACCAAAGATACATCCTCTCGGCTGATGAGGCCTGCATCTATCCAAGCGGCAGTTGCAATTTCTGCAGCCTCACGAAGTCCAGCATGGTGGCGAATACTAGCTAAAGCAATGTTTGAAATATTTCTTGTGTTGTATTTCATTTTCTTTGGTAAAGGTTCAGATGGCTCTTTGGAACTATCATCTGATGTTGCTTCCTGTTCATCAGAAGAACTATCAAAGAAGTGATAAACATCTTGACACAGCTCTTCCTCTCTTTGGATGGCTTCTTCACTCTTCATTTTCTTCTTTTGTTCCCTCTCTCGGATTTGTTCTCTCTTCTTGGCATTAGCAATCTGCTTCTTTGTTTCTGAATAATCTATTGAACCCATTTGCATACTTCCTTGGCCTTCTGCCTTTGTCCTCTGTGCCTTTATAAATTCAAGCTCTAAAACAGGGATCTTCTTTTCACGAGGACAACCACAATCAATGTGGGAATTATTTTCTCTCTTACCTGAGTGAGAACAGTTGGATTCAGAACATAATTGTATGGAGCACTTGCAGGTCAAAATGTCAAACAGAGTATCAAGTGTGTGCAGAAATTCATTTTTCCTGGCCAAGTTTCCTTTACCAAGTGATGTTTCAACTGCTTTGTGCCATAATTTCGTTAGTTTTAGCTCAATAGTTCGACACTGATTAATCACAGGTGGTTTGAATAGTGCATTAGCTTTTGTCCATTGATGCAGAAGAGGGACTATCATGTCATTTATGAGTTCTTTATCTGTATAGTTCCTTCTGTCCTTTGCATTTTTTTCTCGAAGGAGTAACCCTAATCTTAGCATGTCTCTCACTGTTGGAAGTTCTGTTACAGGAAGCTCCTTCCCTTTACCAACTAGCAGGCTCAAGTGGGTTGACAACTGACTTCTTGTCTTCAATTTTGACATCTTCACACTATCTGACAAATAGAAAAATATTTCAATGTTTCATAATTCAATTGTTGTTTCAAAAAATATCAATTTGTTTATCAAAAATGCTGTAACAGAAATAACATAATAATTTCTTAGAACATAATGTTTTATACAATGATATAAGTAACTGCGACAATCAATATGCCCTACTTACAATAATTAAAATGTAGAATTCGTCTGGTAGAGTAGGTGCAAGTGCAATGAGAGCAAACCACCGTCTATGATATCTAGAAGGAGAGTGAGCCGGGCGCCTTATCCTCACGCTTGGTACAAGTCAAAACAAGAATTAAACTGTCCCACACGGAGAGCCTGTTCATGTTCATGTTCTGACATGCATATTGTACACAAGCTATAGAACCATAAAATACTCCATAATCCATATGCTTACATGAGATTAGTTAATATCAAGTGAATAATTCTAATCAAGTCTCATTAATTTGTTGAAATACTGATATTTGAAACTTTAAGGTATAATTGATGTAGGTGAGGGTTATTTCAATTCTTTTTTGTTTGCTAATCTCAAGTTTAGACATAAAGAGGCACAATATTTTGACTACCAAATTTGATTTTTAACATGTTGACAAAATTGACACACCCTAGTGGGTATACAACAGCATTATACTCCCAGGTTCAGTATACAACAGCACTATACTTCCAAGGCGGGTATACAACAGCACTATACTCCCAGGGTGGGTATACAACAGCACTATACTCCCTTCTAGAGCTCCCTAAGCACCTCAAGAAGATAAGACAATAGTTTTGAGTGACCTTACCTCCCCCACCCTCCCTACGTCACTCCACGGCAGCCGAAGTAAAAGAAAAATATTAACAGCAGAAATAAGAAATTGTAGTATTGTAGTATAGTGTAAAAGGTTGTGAAGCTCAGATGGATGACGGAGGAGACGTCAAGAAAATAGATATGGAGACCTGATAGCGAAGACCCCGAGGAAGACTTCTATCAGGACCATCTGTCGTCCAGCCAAGTAAAGGTGTTGTGTTGTGTTAGTGTGGAGGAGGAGGCTGGCCACACTGACGGGCTAAATGGGCTACCTGGGAGCCGAAGTGAAGTGAATATATTGGCAGGATGGTTTGGCTGTTCGACTGAAAATGGTATAGTGACCAATTCATTTATTCACTGTAGCCTGGGGTAACATAGCTCTCTTTCTTCATGGGAACCTGGTTGAAACCTTGGTGGTACAGTATTGGTTAAGTATAGTGTGTGTGGATTATTATTTACAACTATACAATATATTTTTATTCACACATCTCAACCCCGAAAACTCTCTCGGTCAGGTGAGGTGAGGAACAAGACCCAAGGACTGTATACAGTTACGTTGAGATGCTGCTAGTAACCACGCTACCAACTTAACAATTCATCCAAATAATGATCTTAATTCTCAGTATTCTGACTAAAACAACCTATCATATCCCTACAACATACCTACCACATACCAACCATATACCGACCACATGCATACTACATAACTGCCATCGAACGAGTTACTCGCTGAGGTAAAAGGTTTCTATTTATGAAAAGAAAATCAATAATATCATTACCGTGCAGAAAAATATTTTCCTTAGATGGGAAAAATTAATAAGTTATAGATGCAAATAGTGAAGTGTTAGAGTACGAGTGTAGCGCCACACACGAGTCACCAGTACAAGTAATATTACAGTACAAGCGGACCTCTGACTTACATACGACCGTTATATACGGTTTTGGTCCTTCATTAAATTACTATTACATTATGGTACGTGTAGCAATGGTTACCGATAATTACTGTGGGCTATATACACTACTTTAATGTTATTTAACGCCGTGTGGGAGTACTGCTGACTTATTAAACTGAAGTGATGTACAGTAGCTGCTTAACTCACACCCTTAGTCTTTATTACCAACACCTCCGTCAGATCACAGGTCCCTACAATAACATCCGTCAGGTCTCTACAATAACATCCGTCAGGTCTCAGGTCCCTACAATAACATCCGGCAGGTCTCAGGTCCCTACAGTAACATCCGGCAGGTCTCAGGTCCCTACAGTAACATCCGTCAGGTCTCAGGTCTCTACAGTAACATCCGTCAGGTCTCAGGTCCCTACAATAACATCCGGCAAATCAGGTCCCTGTGCAACATCCGTCAGGTCCATAGAGTAACCTCCGTCAGGTCTCAGGTCCCTACAATAACATCCGTCAGATCCCAACAGTACCCTCCGTCAGGTCACAGGTCCCTACAGTAACCTCCGTCAGGTCACAGGTCCCTACAGTACCCTCCGTCAGGTCCCTACAGTACCCTCCGTCAGGTCCCTAAAGTACCCTCCGGCAGGTCACAGGTTCCTACAGTATCCTCCGTCAGGTCACAGGTCCACAGTAACCTCCGTCAGGTCACAGGTCCTCACAGTACCCTCCGTCAGGTCTCAGGTCCCTACAGTAACCTCTGTCAGGTCACAGGTCCCTACAGTATCCTCCGTCAGGTCACAAGTCCCTACAGTAATCTCCGTCAAGTCAGAGGTCCCTACAGTAACCTCCGTCAGGTCACAGGTTCTACAGTACCCTCCGACAGGTCAAGGTTCCTACAGCACCTCTGTCAGGTCACAGTTTCCTATAGTAACCTCTGTCAGGTCAGGTCCCTACAGTACCTTTCTTCGTCAGGTATCAGGTCCCTACAGTAACCTCCGTCAGGTCACAGGTCCCAACAGTAACCTCTGTCAGGTCACAGGTCCCTACAGTAACCTCCGTCAGGTCACAGGTCCCAACAGTACCCTCCGTCAGGTCTCAGGTCCCTAACAGTACCTCCGTCAGGTCACAGGTCCCACAGTACGCTCCGTCAGTCCTTATAGTAACCTTCGTCAGGTATCAGGTCCCTACAGTAACCTCCGCCAGGTCACAGGTCGACTCAGGTGATGTTATAGTCAGCAGTGATCACGTGACTTAGGTGATGTTATAGTCAGCAGTGATCACGTGACTCAGGTGATGTTATAGTCAGCAGTGATCACGTGACTCAGGTGATGTTATAGTCAGCAGTGATCACGTGACAGGGATGTTATATCAAACACGTGACTCAGGTGATGTAATAGTAAGTAGCGCAGAAAATAAAATCGCAGGAATTCTTGTGTTGGCTTGAACTCTACCGTTGGTTGAAGGAAAAAGAAAAAAAAATGTTTGAAGAGGCTGCATAGATCGATGCCTTGGACCGCCAGAGATAATTATGTAGTGAGGTTTTGTCTGCACTCAGTCAACCAGCCTCCATCCACCCCACCTCCTGTATAATTCTTTTGATGTAACGTTTACTTTCTCGCTGCATCATGTTTCAGGATTGTTCCCTACACGACTATGAGACAAGTCACATGGGATAGTCAGTACCAACCAACAATAAGAGGACTTGTTCAACCAGCCAGAGGGTGTAAAATAATACAAAGCAGAAAAAACAGTAACCTAGGTTTATGTTTGTCTGTTGTGTGCCGACTGTCATTACCATCTTAACCCAGTAAGTTCTTTACTCATATGTAGGAAGATGTAAAGACCTTTAAATAGAATTAATGATTTTCTCACACGACATCCAAAGTTTGTGTCCGAGGTAAAGAAGATGGAGCTGACAACAACAACATTATTCACCACAGTTAATGAAAACTTTCCTTCAGTTCTTTTCGCTTGCTTTAATTCTTACCATACAGCCGAGGACACAACTGATGTGTCCTGATGAGAGGAAGTGAGACCATTAAGGCATAAGGTGTGAGATGTGAGGTATAAGGTGTAAGCCGATATAAGGTGAGGGGGATAAGGTACGAGATGAGGTGTATTTAACATTCAACAAGTTTACATATTAATTAAGAGCTGCCGCCTCACTCCGAGTCTTGACACTAACACATACCTGACACACTTCTTGGCTAATTAACTGATTAACACTGAAGCATCAACAGAGTGTGGTACTCTGGAAGACACAGTTACAAACAACGATATTATCACCACACCAACACCATCACCACCGTGTTAAATGTCCCACACCACCACCACCACCACCATCACCACCAATTTAAAAGTCCCACACCACCACCACCGCCACCACCAAGTTAAAAGTCCCACACCGCCATCACCACCACTGTGTTAAAGTCCCACACCACCACCAAGTTAAAAGTCCCACACCACCACCGCCACCACCACCACCACCACGCCACCACCACCACCACCGCGTTATAAGTCCCACACCACCCCACCACCACCAAGTTAAGTCCCACACCAACACCACCACCAAGTTAAAAGTCCCACACCACCACCGTGATAAAAGTCCCACACCACACCACCACCACCAAGTTAAAAGTCCCACACCAACACCACCACCACCACCACCAAGTTAAAGTCCCACACCCCACCACCACCACCACCACCACCATTAAAGTTCCACACCACCACCAAGTTAAAGTCCCACACCACCACCGTGATAAAAGTCCCACACCACCACCATCACCACCACACCAAGAAAAGTCCCACACCACCACCGTGATAAAAGTCCCACACCACCACCACCACCAAGTTAAAAGTTCCACACCACCACCAGCACCACCACCTGAAAGTCCCACACCACCACCACCAAGTTAAAAGTCCCACACCACCACCACCACCAAGTTAAGTCCCACACCACCACCAACTTAAAGTCCCACACCACCACCGTGATAAAAGTCCCACACCACCACCATCACCCAGGTTAAAGTCCCACACCACCACCACCACCATCACCAAGAAAGTCCCACGCCACCACCACCACCACCACCACCATCACCAAGAAAGTCCCACACCACCACCGTGATAAAGTCCCACACCACCACACCACCAAGAAGTCCCACACCACCACCACCACCCACCAAGTTAAAAGTCCCACACCACCACCACCACACCACCACCAACACCACCACCACCACCACCAACACCACCACCACCACCACCAACACCACCACCACCACCACCACCACCAACATCACCACCACCACCAACACGTCCACCACCACCACCACCACCACCAACACCACCACCACCACCACAAGAAGTCCCCACACCACCACCACCACCACCACCGTGATAAGTCCCACACCACCACCACCACCAACACCGTGATAAAAGTCCCACACCACCACCACCACCACCACCACCACACCACCAACACCACCACCACCGTGATAAAAGTCCCACACCACCACCACCACCACCACCACCCACCGTGATAAAAGTCCCACACCACCACCACCACCAACACCAACACCACCACCACCACCACCACACCAACACCACCACCACCACCACCACCACCACCAACACCACCACCACCACCACCAAGCTAGAAGTCCCACACCACCACCACCACCACCACCGTGTTAAGTCCACACCACCACCACCACCACCAAGAGTCCCACACCACCACCACCACTGTGTTAAGAGTCCCACACCACCACCACCACCACCACCACCACCAGTAAAGTCCCACACCACCACCACCACCACCAAGTTAAAGTCCCACACCACCACCACCACCAAGAAACCACACCACCACCACCACTGGTTAAAAGTCCACACCACCACCACCACCACCAGCTAAGAGTCCCACACCACCCCACCACTTAAGAGTCCCACACCACCACCACCACCCAGAGTCCCACACCACCACCACCACCAAGTTAAAAGTCCCACACCACCACCACCACCACCAAGTTAAAGTCCCACACCACCACCAGAAAGTCCCACACCACCACCACCACCACCACCACCAACTTGCTAAGTCCCACACCACCACCACCACCACTAGTTAAAGTCCCACACCACCACCACCACCACCTCGTTAAATGTCCCACGCCACCACCACCACTGTGTTAAATCTCCCACACCACCACCACCACCACCACCACAGGTGTTATAAGTCCCAAACCACCACCACCACAACCACCACCATCATGTTATAAGTCCCACACCACCACCACCACCACCACCACCGTGTTAAAAGTCCCACACCACCACCACCCAGTTAAGTCCCACACCACCAACCACCACCACCACCACCGTGTTAAAGTCCCACACCACCACCATCAAGTTAAAAGTCCCACACTACCACTCACCACCACCGTGTTACAAGTCCCACACCACCACCACCACCACCACCATGTTATAAGTCGCACACCACCACCACCTCCACCACCACCACCATGTTATAAGTCCCCACACCACCACCACCACCATGTTATAAGTCCCACACCACCACCACCACCACCACCACCGTGTATAAGCCCCACATCACCACCAATCACCACCACTACCACCGTGTTATAGTCCCACACCACCACCACCACCACCATGTTATAAGTCACCACCACCACCACCACCACTACCACTGTGTTATAAGTCCACACGACCACCACCACCATGTTATAAGTGCCACACCACCACCACCACCACCACCACCACTACCACCATGTTATAAGTCCCACACCACCACCACCACCACTACCACGTTATAAGTCCACATCACCACCACCACCACCACCACCACTACCACCTGTTATACGTCCCACACCACCACCACCACCACCACGGGTTACAAGTCCCACACCACCACCACCACCACTACCACCTGACAAGTCCCACATCACCACCACCACCACCACACACCACCACCACCACCACCACCACCAACATCACCACCACCACCAACACGTCCACCACCACCACCACCACCACCACCAACACCACCACCACCACCAAGAGTCTCACACCACCACCACCACCACCACCGTGATAAAAGTCCCACACCACCACCACCACCAACAGTGATAAAAGTCCCACACCACCACCACCACCACCACCACCACCAACACCACCACCACCGTGATAAAAGTCCCACACCACCACCACCACCACCACCCACCACCGTGATAAAAGTCCCACACCACCACCACCACCAACACCAACACCACCACCACCACCACCACCAACAACACCACCACCACCACCACCACCACCACCAACACCACCACCACCACACCACCAAGTTAGAAGTCTCACACCACCACCACCACCACCACCACGTGTTAAAAGTCCACACCACCACCACCACCACCACCAGTTAAGAGTCCCACACCACACCACCACGTGTAAGTCCACACCACCACCACCACCACCACACCACCACCAAGTTAAAGTCCCACACCACCACCACCACCACCAAGTTAAAAGTCCCACACCACCACCACCACCAAGCAAAGTCCCACACCACCACCACCACTGTGTTAAAGTCCACACCACCACCACCACCACCAAGTTAAGAGTCCCACACCACCACCACCACCGTGTTAAGAGTCCCACACCACCACCACCACCACCAAGAAAAGTCCCACACCACCACCACCACCAAGTTAAAAGTCCCACCACCACCACCACCAAGTTAAAGTCCCACACCACCACCAAGTTAAAGTCCCACACCACCACCACCACCACCACCACCAACTTAAAAGTCCCACACCACCACCACCACCACCAAGGCGTCCCACACCACCACACCACCACCGTGTTAAATGTCCCACGCCACCCCATCCACCGCAATTTCCCACACCACCACCACCACCACCACCACGGTGTTATAGTCCCAAACCACCACCACCACCACCACCACCATCATGTTATAGGTCCCACACCACCACCACCACCACCACCAGTGTTAAAAGTCCCACACCACCACCACCAAGTTAAAAGTCCCACACCACCACCACCACCACCACCACCACCGTGTTAAAAGTCCCACACCACCACCACTAAGAAGTCCCACACTACCACCACCACCACCGTGTTACAAGTCCCACACCACCACCACCACCACCACCATGTTATATCGCACACCACCACCACCTCCACCACCACCACCATGTTATAAGTCCCACACCACCACCACCACCATGTTATAAGTCCCACACCACCACCACCACCACCACCACCGTGTTATAAGTCTCACATCACCACCACCACCACCACCACTACCACCGTTATAAGTCCCACCACCACCACCACCACCACCATGTTATAAGTCACTCACCACCACCACCACCACTACCACCGTGTTATAAGTCTCACACGACCACCACCACCATGTTATAAGTGCCACACCACCACCACCACCACCACCACCACTACACCATGTTATAAGTCCCACACCACCACCACCACCACTACCACCGTGTTATAAGTCCCACATCACCACCACCACCACCACCACACCACTACCACCGTGTTATACGTCCCACACCACCACCACCACCACCACGGTGTTACAAGTCCCACACCACCACCACCACCACCACCGTGTTATAAGTCCCACACCAAACCACCACCACCACGGTGTTATAAGTCCCACACCACCACCACCACCACCACCACCACCGTGTTATAAGTCCCACACCACCACCATCCACACCACTACCACCGTGTTATAAATCTCACACCACCACCAACACCACCAACACCAGTGTAATAAGTCCCACTCCACCACCACCACCACCGTGTTATAAGTCTCACACCACCACCATCACCACCCCACCACCACCACCACCACCACCACCACCGTGTTATAAGTCCCACACCACCACCACCACAACCACCACGGTGTTATAAGTCCCACACCACCACCACCACCACCACCACCGTGTTATAAGTCCCACACCACCACCACCACCGTGTTATAAGTCCCACACCACCACCACCACCACCGTGTTATAAGTCCCACACCACCACCACCACCACCGTGTTATAAGTCCCACACCACCACAACCACCACCACCACCACCACCACCGTGTCATAAGTCCCACACCACCACCACCACCACCGTGTTATAAGTCTCACACCACCACCACCACCACCGTGTTATAAGTCCCACCACCACCACCACGGTGTTAAAGTCCCACACCACCACCACCACCGTGTTATAAGTCCCACACCACCACCACCACCACCGTGTCATAAGTCCCACACCACCACCACCACCACCGTGTTATAAGTCTCACACCACCACCGTGTTATAAGTCCCACACCACCACCACCACCGTGTTACAAGTCCCACACCACCACCACCACCACCACCACCACCACCACCATATATATAGTCCCACACCACCACCACCGTGTTATAAGTCCCACACCACCACCACCACCACCACAACCTCCGTGTTATAAGTCCCACACCACCACCACTACCATGTTATAAGTCTCACACCACCACCACCGTGTTATAAGTCCCACACCACCAACACCACCACCACCACCACCATGTTACAGTCCCACACCACCACCACCACCGTGTTATAAGTCTCACACGACCACCACCACCACCACCACACCAGTGTATAAGTCCCACACCACCACCACCATCACCACCACCACCACGGTTATAAGTCCCACACCACCACACACTGTTATAAGCCCACCACCACCACCACCATGTTAAGTCCCACACCACCACCACCACCACCACCTGTTATAAGTCCCACACCACCACCACCACCATGTTAAGTCCACACCACCAACACCACGTGTTAAAGTCCCACACCACCACCACCACCACACCACTGTTATAAGTCCACACCACCACCACCACCACCACCACCACCACCGTGTTATAAGTCCCACACCACCACCACCTCACCACCACACTGTCCACACCACCGTATAGTCACCACCACCACCACACCACCACCACCGTGTTATAAGTCCCACACCACCACCACCGTGTTATAAGTCACACACCACCACCACCGTGTTATTAGTCCCACACCACCACCTCTTCACACACCCGTTTCTGTAATATCTTTGTCTTGCTTAGCTATTGTTTGGACGAGTTGTTGTGAGCGTGTGGGCGACCTTAAAGAGAGAGGCCTGTGTCTCTGTCAAATAGTAATGAGGTGATTACTTCCTCCCTAACATCAGCGACCTTTAATATTCACCAACTCTGTAAGATGTGTTGTGTGGGTCTCTAATACTGTGAGCTGGAGTACACAATTACCTGTTCTTGTCATCTATTAAACACAACGTCTTTCTTCGATACAGTTAAAGAGTCCAGTTGTCTTTATTGTGTTGTTATGTGATGCTTCCTTCTATGTTGTTATGTGATGGTTCCTTCTATGTTGTTGTGTGATGCTTCCTTCTATGTTGTTATGTGAT